>NW_027667101.1:0-39000 GCF_963969265.1 Rhamphochromis sp. 'chilingali' | reverse complement strand
ACATCCCGGTTCATCCACACGTACGTGTGTGTGTATATACGTATATACACACGTACGTGCGCGTGTGTATACGCACGTGCGTATATACTTTCACTCTCACATAGTTTTATTTTAATTTCTATATTTAGATATTTTTATTCTCATGTTTACACATATTTAACACACACATTGCAGTATTGTGCTCTCTTATGTACATTAAAATACATGTATATTTACAATTTTCACTCTAACATACATGCGTTTTCATTTATGCATTCCTACATTTTGCTCTCATTTACATGCATTCAATATGCATTTAATCTCACAAATAATATATGTATGTAAGAAGAGAATGCATACATGTCTGAAGAAAATATATGTATGCAAGAGAATAATGTATGTGAATGAAAGAGTATAGTGGAAACGGAAGGAGTTTAATGGAAACGGAAGGCTGGGTGTCTGTACCGCTGTGATTGGCTGAGAAGCACGCGCGGGTCACTTTCAAGTGTCTGACAGCATGGAGGCGGGAGAAGAAACTGGAGTTCTTCAGGAAGCTATCGGGGTGTTAAGAAATATTTTATCATCTCCTGAAACGGTCACATCATTGTCCTCGTCACTTGATCGAGATGGGACTCAACTGCACCCAGTGTTACCCACAGCACGGTGGAAAGTGAGATGAGGGAACTTTTTAGACCAGCTAACACCTGGGTAGCTTCAACAAGCCAAGTAGCTACACGGAGTTCAACTTGATTTAGATATCAGGGTTGTATAAATCATTCCCCCAAACTATCAAAACATTTTAGCAAGCTTATATCATTATCTAAAGGGAGGGTGTCATGATGGTGCATTGCCCCCTCACAGGAAGTATGGTCTGCTTTCAAACCTGCTGGCCAGCTGGGGACTTGCTGTGTGGACTTTGCATGTCGTGTTTGTGTTTGTACAAGTTCCCTCTGGGTATTCCAGCTTCCTCCCACAGTCCAGTTCAGTTAATTCAGTTCAAGATTTGCCATGAGTGTAATTGACTGTGTTTCTGTCTTAGCCTTCTGATAGACTAGTGATATGTCCAGGGTGTACCCCATGTCTCTCCCACAGTCAGCTAGGATAGGCTCCAGCCCTCCTGCAACCCTGACTTGGATAAATCAGGAAAAACAAACAGACTGATAGCTTTTTCTAGATAAACTTTAACTTTACAGTTTTATCAGTTTAATCCAATAAAAAAACCTCCAGAGTAAAGTTTTAAATCTAATTTTTTTTTAACTTACACGTTATACATTTACCACCATCATCACTATTATGGAAAATTCCCACAAATTTCAATTCAGAAGTGAAAATGCTTTGCTGTTTCTTCTGGATGCTCGGTAAGAGATCAGCAGCCCGATCACAGTGTTTGTGCTCACACGCTGTTTTTGATCACTTCTGAATGTGATGCTTCAGTCTAGACCAAACCATTCCTGTCTTCAAAAGCATTATAATAAGTGAAGCCCTATCTATTAAAAAAAAATAAAAGGATTTATAATATTTTTTCAAAGGATCCATTCTTCTTTCTGTTATTGTTGAACATATGCTGATAATCACTATGTCCTGTTTACGTACTTGGTTATTTTATTCTTTCAATGTTTGTGCAAATTATAAAATTAACCCCCCCTACACCACCCACCCCTGCCCTTACACCAAACTGAGATCTTTTGTTTGTTTGTATTTTTTATTCCCTACCACAATTCGCACTGTTGTTGCGGCAGTGATTTCACATCTGATATGTGTGGCTCATATGTGGGCACAGCTCTGCATGCTAAACAGTTTCAAGGCTCAAGCTGTTTTGTGTTAGCAGTGTAGGAGACAATAAAGGAATCTGCGAACTGAAACAAAGCAATGCTTGCAATGTTTAAATTTACTTAGCTAGCATATGTGTGATCTATTGTGAATCTTTTTTTTTTTTTTAAAAAAAAGGTTTTTCAAAACACGTGTGATGGAGAAATAAAAAAAAAAAAAGAAAAGTATATGCTGCCATCTGTTGAAAATATTTAATAGCCTGTGAAAGCTATGCTTCCTGGTAAACAGTTTTAAAAGTCGTGCATCGTTGTGCATATTAATTATCCTCGCACAGGTCAGTTTTTCTCTCGGCTTCATGCAGAGTTGAATGAATTGGTTCCCTAGTGTGGAAACGCAGCCAGCCTGCTTTTTCTTTCCTTTTTTCCTCATTCATTACATATTCAGTATTTAAAATGTAACCTCACTGATCCATGCCTAATATCTGGATACATTTATATGTGAAATTTTAAAATACCTAGGAAAATTGCTCTCACAATTGCTTTCAGTTATTCCCCATGCAGTGCTGGAGATTGTCTGAATAGCAAAAGTTGAAATTGATGGGGGCAAAAAAAAAATCTCCAGTTCCCTACTGTAACAGAACTGAAACACTGCACGCATTGCATTAAAAAAACATTGTGCTGTGGTGCACTCAACTCCATTCCTCTCTTGCCTTGACTCTTCTCCTCTACCTTCTGCATTCAGATTCTCGTCCACGTGGGTTTTCTGACAGAGGAGTCTGGGGATGTCTTCAGTCCCAAGGTGCTGAAGGGAGGTCCTTTAGGTGAGATGGTGCAATGGGCCGACATTCTCACAGCCCTCCACGTGCTGGGACACAACCTCAAGATCTCGTTTTCTCTCAAGGAGCTGCATGGGTAAGCTAATATAAACCTTGCATTTAACACACAGTTAAAATCTTATGTGAGGGTATCTGTGCGGGAGTCATCTGCTCTTTCGTAAAAGCAACAAAACAACAAAAAAAGTGAATGAAAATGCTTTGTTGTTCATTCTAGATGCTCTGTGAGCCATCGGCAGCCCGATCCCAGTGCTGTTGCCTACACACTGTTTTCGATCACCTTTGGCCACACACAGATAAGCTATCTCCTCCTGCTGCAGAGTGCTGTTTCAGCCTGAGGGCTTGACAGCATCTCTACAGCTTGTGCACCTCCTTCCTGGCGCAGCTCACTGACTCCTGAGTGATAACGGGCTCGTCACTCGCTGCACAGACATAAGGGCCTATGACAGAGGACATACAGACGTGTACACACAGCGTGTCTCGCAGTCAGGCTGGTGAACTGGTTTTATCTAAAAGCAACACTATTGGTTGCCACGGCGATGAGGTGTAGTATGGAGAGTTCAGAAAGCAGAAAGCAGACATGTCCAGTCCTGCCTGCTTGAACATTTACTCAGTGGCGTGGTGTTTTGGAGCTGCCCGGGCTTCACAGTGGCTGCTCAGGAAAATGACTGAACAAGTCTGGATTTGCTATTACTTCTTCTTCTTCTTCTTCTTTTTTTGGTGTGTGTTAACAGTGCTGTGGCTTGATGCCAGAGCAGACAGCCTGATGATGATATGCACTGGTTATCGAGCCATTGTTGTATGGAAGAGGCAACAGCACTGATGAGTTAGTGCAGCCCTTTCATCATAAATTTCAGGCTGTGAAGAAAAGCCACTTTGAAAATACTAGGGAGATCAGTGAAGTGGGAAAGCCGCTGTGGGAATGCGTCTGCTTTCCATGCCATTATTTACCCCACTAATTGGTGTCATGGCAGCTTGAATCACCGCAGTCTCGTCTCCATTGGGAACAGCATCAGAAATGTTTTGAAAATTGCATGAGTCCTGCAAGAGACTCACAAAGAGACATTAGCAAGGGTTATGGACGATTCTTTCAAGCAGCTCATATTTTGTGCGTCCAGTGTGTGCTTATATTTGAGTTTCTTTCTTCTTCTTTTTTTAACTTACCATTTCAGTAATCAGCAAATGAAATGGTCAGTCATTGAGAAAAGATAATGGAGAACTGAAATTAGCGCTTCTTGGACGCAACTCCCCAAAATATGGCAATTTTTAGATCTCCCTCTCCATTTCCACAGCCTTTAAAATTTGGCCATTACAGACGCCGAACATCCATCAATCCCTTTCTGTGACGATTAATGAACAGAAAAGGAGAACATTTCTCTCCATCCCGTACTTTTACTCTCCCACACGCTATTAAATTGACAGATCGTTATGTGGGTTGCGCTCCCACAGATTCCCTCAGGCATGGATCTATTTACATTTCCTACTCTCCTCTTTTCCACCCAAAGAGCTTAATATCACTGCATGGCCTGCTGTGGTGCTTATGTGGACAGGCCTGTTGCATATGTTCAGCACTCTCTCTGATAGGCTTATTAGCCATATTGGGAATTCAGTTACAGTGGGAAGCCCGCTTTTGGTTTGTATCACACAGCTGATTAGCAACATCCGTGCTCTCTGGTGGCTTCATTGTGTGGCGACTTTGGCTGGCATCTTCCATTTAATGGCCTGCTCAGACAAATCAATTATCCTCCCATGGTACATTTTTAGGCAGACGCTTGTTTACTTTCCCTGCAGGTGCTCCATTGTGGTCTTTTTCTTTTGTGCTGAAAGATGCACTGATCACTCCTTCTTAAGAGTAGATGCTGAATTAATAAATATATATAAACTGTAATTATTCTATCTTTTTTATCTGTTGTTTTTTATTATTGACTACCTGGAAATTATAACTTTGAAAACCTGCTTCTGTCTCTTAATGTTTATCCAAGAAGATGGGGCAACAACAGATGGCACAGGCATTCATAATTATCATCTAGACTTTGTTAGGTGGCAGGGGTGCGTATCATCCTAATGATATTTTTACCTAGGTCTCTTGGCAGTACAAGAAAGCCTTTTCCAGTGTGGCACCATCAGCACTTCCTGTTAGTGTGACTGAAACATCTCAAATATCAGATGGTTTGTGTGAACTTTTGTGCCTATCCTTTCACAGCTTTGACAGTCACACTTTTCATGTGTAGTTTTGAGTCAACGTTAGCAGCTTGCTTTTAGTGCTAATTGGTAAATTTTCAAAGCAATTTTGTCACCATCAGAATGTTAGCATGCTAATGTTAGCATTTAGCTAACATTAGCTAATGTTAACTGGTGATACTTTAGCTAATGTTAGCTACAGTATCACCAGCTAACATTAGCCCTTTAACCAATTTAGAAACATCTGTTAGCCTAGCATGCTAGTCTTTCGAAGGAAGTTGGAGTAGCCACAGAGTACACAAACACACATGTATACAAAGACATAAGAGAAAGTTTGGCAGTATAAGGAGTCAGTTTTAAGATAAGATCTAAAGCAGTGGTCCCCAACCGCGGGCCTCGGACCGGTACCGGTCCGTGATTCATTTGGTACTGGGCCGCGAGAGTTGAGTGTGAAATGTATGGTTTTCAGGGTTTTTATTGGTTTTCAGTTATTTTGTTATCGTTTTTATCGTTAACTTGGTTTTCCTGGGTCTTTTCAGGTGTGTTATGAATAAATCTTCTTTTTTTCGGTACCGGTACTAGTTTTATTTTGTTGTGTTTATCCGCGACACCTTAAAGGCCGGTCCGTGAAAATATTCTCGGGCATAAACCGGTCCGTGGCGCAAAAAAAGGTTGGAGACCACTGACCTAAAGCACCTTGGGTAAACTTAAATATGCTACAGGCTACAAATAAAAGGTCCTGTTTTTCTCAGTGGGCATGTTTGAGGTATGTATTTTTCTATTTCCAAAAAATAATTTAGCATGCCTAAGTGAGCTCAACAGTATCAGTCTGATACCGATAGCAACACTGGTATCAATACTATTGATACTTGGCTCCATACTCCCATTTCTACTACAGACTTCACGGGTCAACCACACAAACACAAATATCTGCTAATTAGGATGCAAAAACTAATAATAATGTCGGCTGTTAGCACAATTAAACACAAAGCAAGCCTTATCAGATGGTGGCATTAAAAATGCTCTAAAAGGCAACATCAAAAAAGGTTATCTCGTCCAGTTCAGCAGAGAGATAGCAGTTTAGTCTGCACCCAAAGCACATTGAGGTAAAAACAGTTCACATGATAGAAATGAAATACATATTGAACTTTACTCATTTCTTTATTGTAAATGCAGAATCACATGCTGGAAGTGGTGAAATATAAAAATGTGGAGATTAATTCAAGACATGAGCCTTGATGCAGGAGGTTGTCTCATGAAAAGATGAGCAAAAGGCATATCCATTTAAAAGGAGACAACTATTACTAAAAGAACAAGAGAAGAAATGCAGTCTCTGTCACTCTTCCTCCCCGGATTTGCTCTAATTGAGGTGGAGGCTGAAGTGGCCTTGACATGATTTCTGTCTGTAACATCGGCGCTTGTCATGCACAGAGGGGAGGGCCCTACAGTAGCTTGGAAAGGCGCAAAGACAGCTGTCTCTTCTGCTTGGGGATCTCCCCTCATCTCCTCCCAGAGCGACACAGGTAATTAGCCTGCAACAGAGCATGGTGTCTAGGCACCTGAGGAGCTAGGAAACACAGGAGGGAAAGGGGGGAAAAAAAACAGGGGAAACAACTACACACTCAGGTATAGAAATTTCTGTCAGCAGAGTGGAGAGGTAATGTAAGCAGACAAAGCAGTGTTGTCATCCAGAGATAATCTGAAGAAAACCAATATTTCAGTGTGCTTTTTCAAAGAGACTCCCTGTCCTCCACCCACAGGATATACACCTCAGCTACAGCTACTGCCACACATCTCCTGTGACGATTCCCGACACACTCTCTGTCCATCTCTTTCTGAAACAGTGTTGTTTGTTTGTTTTCTCAGGCTCCCCTGCTTATGCCAAGCATAGCCATTTCTAGATCAATTATGTCTAATCTGGATCTGTAGTGCACTTGACAGAGCCCATTAACACAACCGCCAGGTAATTTCACCCTGTTCCTGGCTGCAAACATGAAGACGTGTCTGAATTGTGTGATTGCTAACCCTTTGAAATTATTTAACAAATGTCAAATTCAGGGTCAAATGTGTCTGTAATCCAGCAGCCTACCCCGAAAACGCGAATTAATGGCAGACGTGAGCGGGCATTCAGAAGTGTAAAATAAGAAAGTTGAAATCAAAGCGTTTTCGTCTCCGAAGCTCCGGCAAAGACCCCCTCCTCCTGTTACACTGCAGTCTCAGGTTGTGCCTCTCCATAAGTGCTGATGCACTCTCACCCAGCAGCTTTCTGATTGATGTTTCTATGGTTTAGGATCAAAGGCAATACAGCAGTATTGTTAAAAATAGCCCGAGTAGACATCAGTGAGATAGCATCATAATGATTTGTCTTCGGTACAGGAAGGGAAATTAAAATAGCTCTTTTCCCCCCCTCAATGTCTGGCAACCATAGTGAGATATTTCTTCATTTAGATTATGACAGAACCTTCAGGTTTTTAAGGTTCCCGTTTTGGTTTTGGGGGGTTTTCATGCATTTCTGCTTACAAAAGCTATGGCTGAAGTTTGTCCCAAACTCTTTGGGGCTTAAAGGTGAACTGCTTATAATTTGGCCTAGTCATTTCACACGGCACATTTTTGGTCATAACTAAATGTATATGATATTTGAACTTATATCTTATGCAGCGATTGTCAAACATAAGGCCCGTGGGTCAGAATCGGCCTGCCAAAGACTCCAATCTGGCCCACTGGAAATTGTGAAGGATGGCATCGATTTGTGACTTCTAAATGTATTTTCATAAGTGTTACAGCTTGTCCTCCTGATAAAGTCCCACATGACCATTCATACTGCACTAAAGTAACTAAGTGATAGATAAACATTGAAATGTTTTTTTCTCTTTTTTAATAGTTTGTCCACAATAAAAATAAGAACATTTTCTATGAATTAACAAAAACCTCCAGCTACCAGAACTTTTTCTGTAATTTTATTAATCTACTTCAGGGATATTTCCTCAATGTAGTAAAGCAGCATTTCTCTATTAGGTAGAAAAAACTCGGACGTACTGTTAAAATTGCACCTCAGTGTAAAATGAATTTGACAACCCTGATCTAATGCGATGAAATGAATAACTGATGGCAACTGATGCGGACAAGGTTAAAAATCAGTGCAACCTGCGGAGAAACAGAGGCTTAGAAACCCGAGCTGTTAATTCTCGTTACATATTTTCACTGAATTTTTTAAAGGCCAAACCAGATTTGAACAGATTTTCCCACAGATTTTTATGTCCCTAGACATCCATGGCTGTTATAATTTTTGCAGCACGAGGACACTTTCAAGAAGAATACGTTCGCTTGTGATTTTGACAGCTCAAAGTACGCCAAGAATAAAAAGTGTGGGTTTAAAATAAATAAATAAATAAATAAAATTAAAAATGGGGAGAAACCACAAGTGAGCTGCAGGATTTGGACTCAGCTGTTTTTTATTATTGATATTTTCCCCAGAAAAAAAAACAACAGATGTTTAACAGTTTTATTTTTGCAGACTATGAGAGAAAGTCATATTTATACATTCACACAGCTGTTCAACATGAATATGAGGAAAGTGTTTATTATGTGCCGTGACAGCCGCCATATTTTCATTAGCCGTTTGAACATGAAGTTTGACTCAGACAGTGCACATCAAAGTGGCACATCAGCTGTTTATGATCAAAACAGAAACAACATCTGAGTATTTGTCTCCTCCTCCTGCCTCAAGTGGTTGATTAGCATGCCAGACCCCATTCCCCTCTGCCAGGCCAGCTTTACAGAGAGAGTGGCCCATGTCATTCCCCTCACACTGTGAGCCCTCTTCCCAGCTGCCCTGCAGCCCTTGGCAACCTCCTCGCTCGCAGGCTCGGCTCCTCATATGTGTCTGAAAATCTGCCTCAGCCAATTCCCCTCCCTGCTGGACATATGCACCCTTTAAGAAGTAGCACAATGTGACCGTGAAGTCTCTTTCCCTCGTTTGTTTCTCTGGCTCTCTTCCTTTCCCCAAACTGTTGATTTGTTATGGTGCCAGTGGCCAGCTGTGCAACAGAGAAATTGTGCCCAGTGGTGGTTGTCAAGAGGAGTAAATTTATGCAAGTCTTGCACCTTTGTTCTTCACTTTGCAGTGTTCCTTTTATGCCGTCCTTATCTCACAGCTTATTCGTGCTCTATGAAAGCTGAGTGGCCCATTAAAACCCAAATCTTCTTTGCAGTGCAGCTCAAATGCATTGTGCGTGTGCAAAACAATGTATGCAGAGATTATTTTATCTTATTTTTAAATGATATTATCCTTCTTATAATTATAAGTTGTCCAGATGTGATCTACATCTTTGTGCATATTCCTTCATTATGAAGAATGTGGCATGCAATTTTCTATAACTGCAACTGCATTTGAAGAATACTTCTATATTAGGAAGGCGTCACTGAGCATGCTCATGGATGTACCGCCTGCTTATGAGGTGGAAACAAAATTGTGTTAAACAAAATCTTGTTTTATGTTGTGTATGTTTGATAGTGGAGCTGTATATGATAGACTGCGGCTGCACAGACAGCACTTAGGGGGAATTCATCGGTGGCTTCGGTCTTTTCATGGGATTTGCTGCTAATCATGAAAAAAGATGCCAGCCTTATCCTCTAATCTTGTGTGTGAGGGAGATGGAGAGAGTTGTTTGTGTACTAATGCGCGTACTGTATGCGAGTTACAGTATGTTTGCACTCTCATTTCCGCACTCCTAGGCCGTTAATGCACTTAAATCCCTCTACTCTTCTCTTAAAGTTTCCCTGGATTTGCATATATCCAATTAAACCTCTGAACAGCAGCGGCATTAGTGGATGTATGAGGAGCAGACTCGCATACAGCTCTGCACTCAGTCACTGTAATACATCTGCTCTCACATTAATGCATGTCAGCATTACACTATGAGAGCCCATACAGGCCGTAATTCATACTGAAACTCCTGCAGTGAAATCTAAGAGACGTACTCATGCAAAGTACCGGTGAGTGAAACCACACGAAGCAGCGTGCAAATCTGTGGCTCAGTATGTGTGTATGTAGTGGCTATTATATAGAGTAAAAATTAATGTCACGGTTTTAAGTCATGCTAGGAGCACGGTCCTGTGACAGCAGTGTTGTTTAATTGACTAGTTGCGCACCACGTTTACCTCAGAGTGAAATATTTTGATTGTTGGCCTTTTTCGTGGAATTTGATACTCATTTTCATGCTCTAGCGCATGTTCACTATTCACTAGATAAAAGATGGAAAATGGTAAATGGCCTGTATTTATATAGCGCTTTACTAGTCCCTAAGGACCCCAAAGCACTTTACACATCCAGTCATCCACCCATTCACACACCCATTCACACACTGGTGATGACAAGCTACATTGTAGCCACAGCCACCCTGGGGCGCACTGACAGAGGCGAGGCTGCCGGACACTGGCGCCACTGGGCCCTCTGACCACCACCAGTAGGCAACGGGTGAAGTGTCTTGCCCAAGAACACAACGACCGAGACTGTCTGAGCCGGGACTCGAACCAGCAACCTTCCAATTACAAGGCGAACTCCCAACTCTTGAGCCACAATCGATGGAGTGAGCCACCGTTTCAGGCGAGCCTCGAGCTGTTGTGTTTTGTATTTTGGCTGTCACCATGTTGAAACCAGGCGTGACGCTAAATCTAACTGAGACCTTTAAAGAATCTGTACACGCACACAGTTGAAACTGTACACCCATTTTTACCATGATGTAGTCAGATTTTTGATACTAAAGGGGATTATAATGTACAAAATGAGGTGGAAACTAGGATCTAAGTCCATAAACTCATCAGAAAAGCTTTTTCTAAGGTCATAGATCAAAGGAGCCAAGAGCTTGTACTCCATATAATTGAACTATTGTTCGCAACCTGCTGGCCGTCAGAAAGAATGCAGGTACAAGACGCTCCAGCGCTGGCTTCCCTTTTCAGACTCAGAAGCTTATGTACAGTTTTAACGTACAGTCAAATAGCTCTGATAGCATGACTGTAAATTTTTAGTTATTTTTGGTTATGATAGTTTACGCCATTAATGTGCACTGTAGAAATATTTAGTAGAAATCTCAGTTTTACCTCTTAACAGTGCTGATCTTAGAACAGCTATTAAGTTTTGAGTTGCAGTGCAGATTTTTCTTAATAATTATTTGAGTCTTCAGATTAAAAATAAATAAATTTTAGAAATACAGTAGAAATACAATATTAAAAAAATATACACTTCATGACCACATAGATTCAAATAAGAATGATACAAAATTCAGTGTTATGGAGAAATGTTGAGGAAAACGTCCCATACATTTATATGGAGTTTGTTCGTTTTACAGTATTCTAATCTACTTAATGTCTTAAGTCTAACAAATAGTGTAGATTCACAGCTCAGGAAGTGACTCGTTTAACTTCAGTTAAGTTCCCTTGTGTTTACCTCCAAAAGTTTAATCTGTTCATCTGGACGTATCGTTTTTTTTGTGGGAGAAACGTTTCGTCACTCATCCAAGTGACTTCTTCAGTCTCCCAGAATGCATCAGAATGCATCAAGACGTTCCTTTGTGTTTAGTTCCACTACAGTCTGTAAAGGTCCACTTTTGGGAATGTTGACATCAGTCGAGGCTTTTGATCACACCTTGAAATGTTCCTTAAATAAACAGTCACATCTGCTTCTAATTATGATGATATACAAAGTCTGAAATGCTCTACTTTTTATTTTGATTACACCTAACGCTATAATAATGGTCCACTCTTGCTAAAGCAAGAATGTACTGTATGTATGTGTACGGAGATGCCTCAGGAAGAAACTGAGGTCATTAGTTTCTCATATACATATGATCTTATACATACAGCCCCATAGAAATGCATTAATGTTTAGATTTATGGCACCAGAGAAAAATGCAGAGAAACATTTGGTTTTTTTTTCTTCTCTTCTCTTTTCTTTTTCTTTTTTTTTTTTTTTAAATTACTTGAATTTCCATCTAAGCCACACTGAAGGTCAGACATGAACTAACAGATTGTGTTCATGTCTTTACTGAACACACTATGACTCATAGTGCAGGGAAAAATTTCCATTCATTTCAGTTTATTTATATAGCGCCAAATGACGAGAACAACAGTTGTCTCAAGGAACTTTATATTGTTATGTAAAGCAATGATGCAGAGAAATGAGGAGAAATCCATGCAGTAGAACCTCACTACACTCGAACATTTCCTGTAGCCGTTTAAGAAACATGAAGATGAATTTTGGTTCATTCCTTGTCCAAAAGTCCAAGCAATCACTTTTAAAAAAGGGTCAACATGGTCAGATACCTGCACTGGTAGGAAGTGATGAAATGAAGTCTGACACCGAATAGACACGCAGCTCAAAGAAACCAGCATCGCAGGCAGACGAGTTGCTACGGATCTTCATGAGTGAACCTGTGAACAAGCTTTATGTTGTTATTGTCATTGTGTGTTAGTCATGTTTACAGACATCATCCTCAGCTCTCTCTTGGTTTTCATGAATCTGTGAAATGCCTCACAATCTATTTAGTATCTGAAAAGTTTACTTTATTGTACATTTGTTGCCTGATTATGGTTTTGGTGGATTCTATCCACCGGGCTGCATACTTCAATTGAAGGAGTATAGAGTGAAAACACAGCTTTAGTGAAACAGCCTTTTGTTTGTGTAAGCACCGACTTGCTTGGGTGTGTATCATCGACTGATGAAACTGCAGTTTAAGTATCGCTGGCTGACCCTCTCCTGCTCATTATTCCCGTCCACTGTTGAGGAACCAGCTGCCACGCTGGTTTCCACAAGGCTGCCGTGCTGACTAAATATGTTCTCTGTCCAAAGAAAGATCGATGGCTCTTGTTATGCAGGTATTTGTGTGTATGTGTATGCTGCGTTGTGCGTTATTTGCTTCTGAGCCAGGTAGTAAAAGAATGGTGAAATGTAAGGTCATGGATTTGACTCCAACTGCTAACAATTTTATTTTTCTCAAAGAAATGCTTAAAACTTGTTTCACCAGACCGGTCAGCCTTTTATTGGTACTTCAGTGGGTTTTCTTTTAGTGCCATTTTAATCACACATGATCTTTAGAAATAGATTTTCATTGCTTTTGTTCACTTTGATGACAGGCATCATGTAGGAAGAAAGAGCTTTGAGATGCTTATTATTGTTCAAATCTTAAAGATTGCATTTTGTGTGTTTGCCATTGACCTTAGGTGGGCTTTCAATTAAAGGATTTTTATTCATTGGTCTTCACATACACATGCATTTCACTACTTCTGAGAAAATGTTTTGTGTTTAGTGCCGTCATATTGAGTTGTACAGAAGTAATTTATTGACTGACTGACAGGGGCGACTGCTTGCTCTGGTGTTTCTGATTTTCTTTTGATGGCACATAAAAGGCTAGTGCGTTTCTAACCTGCATCTATGTTCTTTTCATCTGTTGAGATTGCATTTGGAGCCAGAAGGCGCATACCAGTATGAAGACCAGAGAAATGATTGTGCCAGGAAAGAGTTCATCTTGGCGAACCACAGCAAAGGGAATCATGTATAAAACATAAACTGTCCTGCATCAACAACAGTTCTCTGGAAGTGATGATTATGCTGGAGCTTATCCCAGCTGCCATAGGGCGGTCAGACAGACAACCATTCACACCTCTGGGCCATTTTAGAATGACCTGTTAACTTAACCCCACTAACTGCATGTCTTTGGGAGTCTGAGTACCCGGAGAGAACCCACACAGACACGGGGAGAACATACATGAATGAATATTTTACTTACTTACTGAAAGGGAGACAGGCGCCCCCTTTAACAACGATCCTCAAAGGATGACTAAATGTCACCATTGCATCACAGAGCTATTTAACCAAATAATGACTTAATTTTCTTTTAACATTTATCTGTTGCAAAATAGCTAAAGGAGCTAGTTGAGGTTGTTCGCGCTTCTGATTAGGATGCCTCCTAAAGGCTTTCAAAGATTTTTTTTTTTTTTTTTTTTTGGCATGTCCCACTGGGAGGATGCCCCAGAGCGATCCCAGGACACACTGTCTGGGGAACAACTTGGTGATTGGATGGATGACTGAAAGAGGTGGCAAGGGTGAGAGAAATCTGTGATTCTGTGCTTCTTCCCCGCAATCTGAATAGATGGATTAGTGCTGCAGGACTGAGCATTAAAATGTCTGTGTATAAAATAGACAAGTTTTTGTCTCATTATGCTTTGTTCTCAAATATATCTGTCAAAAGTAATCAAGAAAAATCTGCTCTCACTGCTTTTTTTTCTTCCGCGCTGTTTTGTACTGTGGCGTCGGTCTTCAGAACTGCCGAAGTTTGACGAAATGGATCTTTCCTTTTGTAATGAAAATAGGCGCGCTTAATTGCTTTTTTTCTCGAACAAAGTGCAACCTTGATCCCAGCTGAAAGCCGGGTGCTCTGAAGTTAGATAGCACTTTGTGATAGCAGACACCAAATTTACATCTTCTGTCTTTCCTTTTCCAAAAGGCTCTTTTGTAATTGCCATTCTCCGATTTTATTTAAGCCTGATTTTTGTGTTTTATTTATTTATTTATATTCAGGCAGCAGATTTTTCATATCAAGGCTGATCAAGCTGCAGAATAGCAGAATGACAGGCATCTTAATGTGGTGCAGACATTTAAAAATACAGACAGAAGGTGTGCACGTTAAGGCTGAAGGTAAAAGATCTGAAGCCCCTCATCATCATGAGTATGGCAGATTGCACATGCGTAATGCAACCACCCCTTCATAGGTGTCGAATGAATGTGGTGTTTGCTTTGGGTAATATGTGTGCTTTGGTGTGTGAGCTGGAACAAGCCTGCAGACAAACTGGGTGGCTCCCCACTGCGAGACGTTGCTCCCTGGTAGTGCTAAATTCTTTGTTGTATGCTTGAATAGCTGCGCCGTCTCACCGAGAGCGCTGACATGCTTCACGACGTGATTGGGCTCTTTCATTCACTCTCTCTTCCTCTCACTCATGCACACATCTTTGCCATCTTATAAGCTCGAAGTTTCCTCTGCAGGAATATTACTGGAGCTGCAGTGCTTTCTGGGAGCCGGCTTCTTATTATTTTTTGATTAGTTTAGTTAGCAAGGATACTTTAACACAAAGGAGAATTTCAGAGAACTGAAAGGAAAAAAAATACATCATGGGAAAACATGATGAAAGAAGGCAATATTGGAAAACATCAGCAGAAGAAATGCTGCGGTTAGCTACAGGACAGTGTTGGTGAAATGTCCAAAACTTTGTTATTTGTGCCAACTCTCGTGGGTTTTAATTTGTTTGGCTCAGTGTGATGATGAAAGCCCATCTGACCTGTGTGCAGGTTTTTGGGTGTACCTCCAGGAAGAGGAAGCTGCCCACTGACGGGACCTCTGCCCTTTGACCTCATCTACACAGACTACCATGGTTTGCAGCAAATGAAGCAGCTCATGGGTCTTTCACTGAGGAAGCACAAGTCAGTTCTTTATGCTTTATTTTTCTGTGTCTATCAAAATATTAATTTCTGTTTATTTACCAAGATCTGAGGGCAGGCGGGTGGGGGCGGTCTCCTGTTGGTTAACAGAAATTTAAACACCGATCAAGGAGCCCCGGGTTCACTCCCTACAGTGGGGGAAATAATTATTTGATCCCCTGCTGAAATTGTAAGTTTGCTCACTTTCAAAGAAATGAACAGTCTCTAATTTTTATGATAGTTTTCATTCAAGGACAGAGACGGGATATCAATGAAAAATCCAGTGAAAGCTAATTACATAAAAGTTATACACCAACACGGGCAAGACCAAAGACCTGTCAGAGGGTGTCAGGGCTGGAATGAGCAACAAGACCATCAGGAAGAAGCTTGGTGAGAAAATGACAACTAGTGCGATTATTTGGAAATGTGGAAAAAACCCAAAATGATCATCAATCACCCTCGGCCGGGTGTACATACATAATCTTGCTTCTTGTGGTGATGATGATCATTTGAAAGGTGGTGGATAAGCCCAAAACTGGAGGAGCTGTTATTGATCCTAAGGCAGTTGGGACCACAGTCACCAACGTTGGTAACAAACTACGCTGTAATGGACTGAAATCTTACATCATGCACATGGTTCCCCTGCTAAAGAAGGCACATCAACAGGCCCACCTTAAGTTTGGGAGTGAATTAAATGACTTAGACTTGGGAGAAAGTGCTGTGGTCAGATGAAACCAAAATCAAGCTCGCTGGCATCAACTTGATCTGCCGTGAAGAGAAATGCAGAGTATGGCTCAAAGAACACCATCCCCACAATCAAACATGGAGGTGGAAACTGGCTTTGGGGCTGTTTTTCTGCTAAGAGTACAGGATAACTTCACTGTATTGAGAGGCCAAAATAAGATGGAAAAGTTTGGATGAGAACCTCCTCCCATCAGCCACAACACAGAAGACAGAACAATGACCCAACAAAGGAGTGTCTAAAGAAGAAGCACATTAAGGTCGTGGAGTGGTCTAGCCAGTCTCCAGACCTTAATCCATTAGAAAATCTGTGGAGGGAGCTAAAGCTTTGAGTTGCCAAGCAACAGCAAAGAAATCTAAGAGATTTAGAGAGCTTCTGTAAAGAGGAGCGGACCAAAATCCCTCCTGAGATGGTTACAAACCTGGTGAGAAACGTTTTTACCACTGTGCTGGCCAACAAGAGTTTCTTCACCAAGTACTAAGTTATGTTATGTTTGGGGATCAAATACTTATTTAAATTACATGCAAATCAATGTATACCTTTTATGTAATGTTCATTTTTTCTGAATTTTTTGATATTCTGCCTTTCTCCATTAAAATCAAACTGCCATGAAATTAGAGACTGTCCATTTCTTTGTCAGTGACAAACGTACAAATTCAGCAGAGCATCAAAGGACAGTAAATGCAGTTGGCAAAGTTTTTGTCCTTGTCTTCCAGCTTTGCAGTGCTGAAGCAGTCATGGTATACAAGTGAATCCTCAATTTTTAAACCAAACAGGCGATAAAAAAAACAGCTTTCAATGCAAATTGCAAATTTCGTCACAAAATTGATTAATGAAAAACGAAACAAAAACAAAACACTCAAGCTATAGTCGTATGTAAATGATGACAATCATCTGGGCTTTTTCATCCCATATTTTACTCTGAATGCATAAGAGGACAAGGGTGTTGTATTTATGAAATAAGTGGGTAGCACCCAGACACATTTCACAGCAATGAATGTTGATTCTGCTGCATTTTGAGAATTCTCAAATCAAAAGCCTACGCTGATTCCAGTCAGCATCAGTTCAAGGTCGGCTGATCGACCAATAGTCCTCTCCTGACAAAGTGACAGGCCAATACTTTGATTGCCTCTCCAGCCCTGACACTGATTAGAGATGCAAGCTATTGATAAAACGTCTCCAATTTCATTACATCGAACTGCTTCTTCCACTTCCCAGTGTGAATATTTACACCGAATAAAGTGCTGATGAGTAATTCTCTCCTCTTTAGCTTGTCATTGTTAGCTAAATGTTCTATTTTAGTTTGATCTTAGAGGACAATAATTATTTTGTTTTTCTGTTGATGCAGTCAAAGCGGTGTAATGTTTATCCACTCACTGCTGCTTTGACATTATCAGAGAGAACCTGACGCATTTTCTAGTCAAAGCCCTGCACATGGAAAAAAAAAGCCTCGCCCTAAAATTTATTTCTTCAGATTCTGGCCAGGATGGACCAATACCATATCATGATCCGTTACAGCAGCGTGTCCTGTGGTGGCTGTAAAACAAGTCTATTATTTAAGCTCCTATTGTCTCACCTTGAGGCGTGTGTGATCTCTGCTTATTGGGGGTGATGGCTGGGGACGTGGACATCTATCACTACTGACAGCTTTACAAACCAAGACTCTGACACCCAGACTGTGTTAGAGTACTCAGACTAGCTCCCATAACTCAAAATTAGATTTTTTTTCTTCATGTTTCTCTAGACTCAATCTCACTGTATGCACATGTGCTGTTCTGGCAAAGTACAAAAGGCTAAATGTATTGTTTTTCACTCAGCTAGAGGAGACAAATAAATGCAAGAGACAGCTTTGTTCTAATTCAGGCTAATTGTATCTCTTATTTTGTCCCAGATGCCACATAAGAGTGATTGATACCTTCGGTACAGAGCCTGCCTACAACCACGAGGAGTATGCAACTCTGCATGGCTACAGGACGAACTGGGGTTACTGGAACCTTCATGGCCAGCAGTACATGACCATGTTCCGTATGTGGGCTGCTTATTTCTCTACGATCTTTGTTCTCACTGAGATTGAGAGTCTAAAGTCAACGTCTGCTTGAATTTACAGATGCTTTAAGTTGTTTTGATGCACATATGTGTGTGATATATACACTCATGAACCCTTTATTAGATACACCTGTTCAACTTGTTGTTACTGCAAAATAGTTACTCAACCAATCACATGGCAGTAACTCTACTTGGACTTTTCTTCACAAGCATCTCCAGAGTTTACAGAGAATAAATAGTCCAAAAAAGAGAAAATATCCAGTAGTCCTCCGGGGCAAAATATCTTGTTGATGTTAGAATAGAATGACTAGATTGCTATGGTAATGGTAAATGGCCTGTATTTATATAGCGCTTTACTAGTCCCTAAGGACCCCAAAGCGCTTTACATATCCAGTCATCCACCCATTCACACACACATTCACACACTGGTGATGGCAAGCTACATTGTAGCCACAGCCACCCTGGGGCGCACTGACAGAGGCGAGGCTGCCGGACACTGGCGCCACCGGGCCCTCTGACCACCACCAGTAGGCAACGGGTGAAGTGTCTTGCCCAAGGACACAACGACCGAGACTGTCCGAGCCGGGGCTCGAACCGGCAACCTTCCGATTACAAGGCGAACTCCCAACTCTTGAGCCACAATCGCCCCCCTATTGAGCTAATAGGGAGGCAACAGTAACTTAAGTAACCCCTTGTTACACCCAAGGTATACACAACAGCATCTCTGAATTCACAAATCATCAAACCTTGGACATGGGCCCACATAAGATGCCCCTCCTGTCAGCTAAGAACAGAAAACTGAGGCTACTCTACACAAATCTCTGGGGAATGTTTACAGGATCTTGTTGAATCTGTGCCCTGAAGAATTAATGTAGTTCAGAAAGCAAGTGAGCCGAACCCAGTACTAGCAAGGCGTACCTAATACAGTGTCCAGTGAGTTAATGTTTTAAACTTAAAATGTGAGCACACCGTGAGCTAATAAAGACCTCAGGTTGTCACAGGCGAGCCTTTACAGCAGCAGGCAGGAAACTAATCAGTACAGCTGGGCCTGCACAGATGTGTAATACCTCCTGTGTGGGATGCAGACACACACATACCCACAAAGACCCAAACATAAAGGTGCAAAAACACAAGCACACACACGCACATTCATGACACTTTTTGGTGAAAATTGTAGCAAAAGAAACTTTCTGATGTTTGTCTCCAATTAATTCAGTGACAATGAGCAAAACCGTCTGTAGCCAAAACACTTGCTGTTATCACAAAGTCTTATACCAAAAGTTGTCAGCTTTAATTGAGTTTCTGAAAAATACAGTTTCTTTGCAAATCCCCGCTGCAGCAGACTTCCTTTGTGACTGCTAGCATTCATGCTGCTTGACTTCCTGAAAGCGGACAGCTGTGGGGACATTATAGCAGCGGTTTTGTGCAGCTTACTGAAATAATGAAGTTGCACTGTCATCATCGACCGCGCAGATGTGACTCATCAAGTCGCCCGATCAGGAGTTAACAGCATCATACAAGAGAAGCATCCTCAACCCCAGCGAGTGCACCATTTCCTGCGTTTCCCTTTAGTCCACCAGATTAATGTAATAACAAATTGCTGAGAAAAACAATGAGCTTCGCTTCCCCTGAATTCCTGCCACACTCTTTTGTTCTGTACCGTCCACGTGCACAGCACCACAAATCTTCACAGCAGCTGCACTTTGGCTACCTTTTTATTTATTTGTTTGACTCTTGTAATGGACTTGAAACACTGTATTGCCAATTATTTTGTTTGTCCTTGGCAGCCCACACTCCAGACAACTCTTTTATGGGTTTTGTGGCAGAGGAGCTGAATGAGACAGAGAGACTGAATATTCAGAAGAACAAGGTTAAAAACATGGCTGTTGTATATGGCAAAGAAGCCAACATGTGGAAGGTCAGTATATCCAGCACAAGCATCAATACACAAATAGCAAGTGTCTAATCCACAGGAGGAGAAAAAGAATATTACATCTTGATTCATACCATGTAATAATTTTTGTTCCTAAATGTGAAATATATTTTACACTGTATAATGGAGGCACTTCAGATTTGATAAAACTCCAGAATATGATACTTTTTTAGAACCTCTAAATATCGCTTTCCTTTTTCTGTCAAACGCCCACTAGGTTTTACATTTCCTGCAAACAATTTCCTCCTCCAGGAATCAGGCCTGAAGTGTGATGCTGCAGGAACAATAGCTTTTGTTTAGAGTAAATTTTCCCTCCGAGCTGCTGCCAAGGCTGCTCCTTCTCTCTGTAACTTTGAAGCGTGTTGCAGCCTCCCTCAAGGTTTGTTTTACTTGAGTCTGGTTGCAGCTTTTGTACCTACACTGCCATGGCGCTCCCTGTTTTCTCAGAACAACTTGAGTTGCAGTGTAAGATTTGTGAAACAGAAAGATTGCTGTGTAGGAACCAGTAGTATTGGAATCTCCCCAGACAGAGAAAACCCCCTCATTGAGAACAGCCTCTTCTTCCAACTCAATTTTGAGGTTCACTTTAGAGAGTTGGACTTCTAAAGGTTCTATGAGAAGAAGCTTGACTAATGCTTTGCTATTCTTTTTGCTCCATACTGGCCTCCCTCGTTTCACTTCTCCCCTGCTTGCTTGTGGTGTCGCTCTGTGCTGTTCTGTCATTTCATGATGCATCTTTGATGGCTCCACACAGCTTCAAGTAAGTAGACCTCTTTTTTTACTTAACTCGATGCCAAATTTAAATCAAGTCTTCTTCCTAGAATTTATGTTGCCAAAAGTTGCTGTAAAAGAGCCATTTCTGCAGAAATCACTTCAAAATGAACAACGCCAGTAAATAGTGCTGTGCAAAAGTCTTGAACCAGCCTGCTTTTCTTTCGAATTTGCTAAGAGAATAGGAAAGAGCTACAGTGCCTTATTGAAACAGGCAACCATACATAGCAGTACAGTATATAAGGCAAAGTCAATATTTTGTATGACTGCCTTTATTCTTCAACACAGTCTGAGCTCTTTTTGGCAGTCTTCACGAATAGTTCTCCAGGCTTCCTGAAGGACATTCAAAGCTCTTCTTTGGATCTCGGCTGCTTTTTGTTCTGTTCTCTGTCATCATGGCCCAGGCTCTAGGGAAGCCAATCCATGACTGATAGTCCATTGTTTGTTTTTCTCTTCAGGTGTGCTCTTACTGCATGATGGATCATGTCTGTTTTAATAATTGCATCAGTTTCAATCAGATCCTTACTGGCTGACATGCAGGCCAAAACCATGACAGAAGCTCCCCTGTGTTTTATAGATGGCTGTGGACGCTCACTGCTGTACCTCCTGACCACATCCTTATATACTGATTATTTTCAGTCCAGTTCTTGTGTAATTTGACTTGCCTCAGTCCTTTCACCCTTCCACTGAGACCATTTCTGATGAGGCTTCAGTGAACAGTAAATGAATCAACAGATGTCTGTGTGTCTCAGATCCTGCGTCAGGTCTCTGCTGGAGAAAGGACATGACTTTCAAATACTCTTCTTAGTTTTATTTAGCCTGCAATGTCTTCTTTTGTCCTCTACTTGTCAAGTTTCATCAGATTTCTTTTAAGGACACTTTGCACACCATGTTGAGTTTTGCCTGGTTTGGAAATCACCCTGTTATCACTGCATTTTTTTAAAAAATTCAATTAAAGAAATGGGAACAAACTATGTGTTCATACAACAGGCCACCAGTAACAAAAGATATGATTTAAAATTGGTTGTTTGCCAAGTTGTCTATTATTTTTAAGCACAACATGGGTTCATCTCTTGATTTAAGTGCATTTTTTATGTTTCAGTGATTCAGAGATCATTGTTAATTTGCTTAAATACAAAATATTGTTCTGAAAATGATCAGCTACAAGGACTGGACTGAAAATAAATTACAAGGCAGCCAATGTCCAAAGAAAAACTTTGAAAGACCTTCAGAACTATTGCTCAATAACACAATAGTACAAGAAAATCTGGCGCCTTGAAAGCAAAATATGAAGAAATATTTTGCTACGGACCTTTGTATATTACTCTAATCTCTTCCAATATATTTTAAACATGCAGAGACATGCAATATACCATCCTATGAAATTCATCAATTCATGAAGTTTTGTCAGTTGACTTTATTTTTAATCGGGACAGCCGGCTACAGTTTGAACTCACAAGTCGCCCACAGCTGCAGTTGTGAGTGAGAGATTAAACCGCAAACCTTTTCATCTTTCAAGTCTGCAGGCTTTGATTTTTTTGATGGTTATTATTATCACTTTCTGTAAAAGGAACTGTTTTCATCACCTCATTGCTTTAAAAGAAAAAAAGGAAAGAAAGAAAGCCTGCAATGAATAATGAGCAGTAACACTTAGTTGACATTTATAAGTGATTTATGCCTCAAAGACATAGCTTTAGTAAATTATTCATAACATTCCCTCAGAAAAAAACTTTTTAAGATAAACCAATTTAGTTTTTCTCAATAAAACTATTCAAGCAAATTATCCCCACGGGGAAGCGCAGAGGATACAGTACGCCCTGCTTTCAGTCTTTCATGTTCCTTCAAAATTCCACAGGTACAGAGTGATTTTTAGTTGCCAAGGTGATGGTGTTACTACTAGTATGGAGAGACTTGGCTCATTAGTCTGCTTTTAGCAGCCTCATTTCCATCAACCAGTACTTGTGCTCAGGTTGGGGTGATACTCTAGACTCTGTAACACATCTAGGTTTCCAAGCTGCTGTGTGTGTAATTGTAAGGTCATATTTGAGTGATTTAAGGTGTGCAAAGTATTTAGGCATAACACCTTAGCAGAGGATGTATGTACTGAACATTTAAACAAAAAAAAAAACAACAACAAAAAAACCCCACAATTATACAAAGTTTCTAAATACTCAAAATGGTTACAGGTAATCTTATAACCAGCTGCAACGTGTGCCGATAACAAGGCTTAGTTAAAACTCAATAAAATGGATTTGAAGTACTGTGGGGAAAAAACCGCTAATTTAAATGCAAATGCAGTTCACCCACCTTTTTTTAGTGTTTGCACAGTCAAATTCATAATTCATACATTCATTTTTCATTTCTTGTCTTTAAGCGCTTCATTTTGCTTCCCTCTTGTTTGTGTTCAAGGGTAAGGAAAAATTTCTGGCAATCCTGCACCGCCACATGGAGATCCACGGGACTGTGTACTACGAGGCACAGCGTCCCCCAGAGGTGCCCGCCTTCGTCAAGAATCACGGCCTGCTGCCTCAGCAGGAACTTCAGCAGCTCCTCAGAAAGGCCAAGGTGCGCTTGCAATATCGACACGTCTGAGCTCTGAAAAAGCGTCAATGTTTGCGCACAGTTTCTGTATCCCAGTGGACTGGCGAAAACTTCCTGCTTTTGTAGAGTTGGAAAAGGGATTGATCTGATCAGGGTGTGAGCAGCTCTGTGTAAACACTCACAATCTGCTGATCTTTGTTGTATTCCGCACTAGTTATTCATCGGATTTGGCTTCCCGTACGAAGGTCCCGCCCCTTTGGAGGCAATAGCCAACGGCTGCATCTTCCTGCAGCCAAAGTTTAACCCTCCTCACAGCTCTCTCAATCACGAGTTCTTCAGAGGGAAGCCCACATCGAGGGAGGTAGAAACTCACAATGTTTGACTTTTTAAAAATATACAGAAGACAGTTATGCTGTCTGATCTTAGCCGTGTTTATTGCCGGAAAGATTATTAATATATTCCACTTGTGCCTCCCTCAGGTATCCTCTCAGCATCCCTACGCGGAGCAGTACATTGGCAGACCGCATGTCATCACTATTGACTTCAATAACTCCGAGGAGTTTGACGCAACCATCCGTGAAATCATGAGGATCAATGTGCGTTCATTTTTTTGTGGATGTGTGTGTGTTTGCCATCCAATCTTAACAGCACTCATTCAACAAAATAATGGTCTTCTTATATTGTAGTCCACCATGCTACTCACTGCTGCATACTAGCATACTGAGGTGAAAGTATAATTTACTCTTGCACACTTCACAGTGGGGTTTGACCCGCTTTTGAAGCCCTCTGAGTTTAATAGAGCTCTTAATCATGGCATCCGACGTTACAGCAAAATGCTTAGCTGGCTCCCGCTTTGCTCTCCACACTCCTAATTGCTTGAGATATTGAGCGGCTCAGTAGGTAAACTGTGCCCACACCTGAGTTTACGTGGCAGCGTTCCAGAGGCTAGCCCCACCGGCAGTACACATTGTCCACAGCAGATCTTATTAATCAATCGCACTGTGCTCAATCTGTCACCAGAACAACACAGAGCTACTGCCAAGCATCTCGCAGTTCCAAGACTCATGTGTGCCTCTACCTGTCAGGTGTGTTAAGCAGACCTTGTGTTGCCTGCTGATAGAGACAAAATAAAGTACCAGTTTTGGTATTGGTAAATGCTTTAAGTCCTAGGGGGACAAAAAAACAACACTAATCACATAAGATGAGGGAGTTTCAGTTAAAAATTTAAAAGCAGAAAGAGCAGAAGAAAACAGTTTTAGTTTTTTGTTTGCAACACGGTGGCATCATGGTTAGCACTATTACCTCACAGCGAGAAAGTTCTGAGTTCAATTCCACCATCAGGCCGGGGTCTTTCTGTGCAGAGGCGACCTGTCCAGAGTGTACCATGCCTCTCGCTCTGAGACAGCTGGATAGGCTCCAGCGCCCCCCACGACCCTGACAAGGATAAGCGGATGGATTTTGTTTGTTTTGTTGTTGTTGTTTTTTTACCCTCTACATATTTAATAAGACACGGGTTGAAATGGAAGTTAAAAAAAAAAAAATCTGTTTACTAACCCATCAAACAAAACACTTTAAGAGAACTCCAAAATGTGTTTCATAACTTTTTTTAAAAGTGTGGTATTTTGGGTAATATACTTGAATCAGTTTTGGAACGCTGATGCGGTTTTCATGTCCTTATAATGCATATGAAGTTAGTGCCAACAGCCAAGCGTGAAGACTGAAAAGCAGCTTGGCTCTGTCACAAAATCTGCCTACTAACACCTCAAAAGTTTACTTATTAAGACATCACATCTTGTTTGTTATTATGCACACAAAAGCCAAAAATTGCTATTTTTCAACAGTGTCGGACTATTCCTTGATAGGAAGCAGTAACATCCCCCACTGGTTGCCTGGCAACAGGTCCCTTTGTTCACATTAGCAAAAAGAAACCTGTTTGAGTCTTTTTGCTAAGCTTAATTAACAACGGGGTGGTAGCTTCATATTTATTATACAAACAGTCGTGTAGGGTTTCTTATTTATAGAATTGTGGATCCAAGATGCACATTTGACTGAACCTCCAACTTCAATTTAGTTTTACATAATGCAACCGTCACGCTAGGGAAAAGAGTGGTTGAACAGCTAAAAATATTGAATTTTTGTGCAATAAACTTGCGATCTCGATGCCTTTGAAATTGTTGAGACCACTCGCAGTCAGCTGCCTTCTTCAAACGCTTCTAGACATCAAGACTGTGATAAAACTACAAGGTCAGTGTGCTATCAGTCTGTGATCAGTCTGCAACCGAATGTGGTCAGTTACTTGCAATAATGGCACCATGGTGACTAACTGGGATAAACTGGGAAAAATAAAAAGTCTGTTTCCAGCTATATACACGGAAATTCACATAGAGATAGAGATGCAGATAGAGCGTCATAGATCTAAAACGGATATTCTGAAATTCCTAAACTGAGATAGTTCTTCCAGGATGGCGATTTAACTGGATTAAAACTATAGAGATGCTCAGTAACAACACATTCATATAAGAAAAAAAAAACAGAATACAACCAGCTGACAACCAGTCAAGTCGAGTCGCCTACTGCAAAGCGATGGATCGCAGAGAAGTTGAGCTCATTGGCAAGTATTTGCAAACTTTTGCCTGATAGCAATAGGCATTGGCATATTTGGAGACAGGTTCCCTCCCACCAGATAAGTCATGCAATCACCTTGTGATTGAAAGTGACTCTGACAGCAACTCTCTGGGCCATTCTCAGCCACAAAGAGGTTGCCATCCTATTTTTATTCTTTTGCTGAAGCAGTAAGGGACAGTCACATAGTCTAGGTTTGGTGAGTAGGGAGGTTAAGGAGCGTTGATTGTGTTGGTGTGTCCAAAGCCTCCTGGATTTTTATTCTGCTGTGAGGAGCTGCTCAGTGGCTCAAACACAATACAGTCTAATTGTTTTCAGCTGAGAGCTCGTATTCTCGCACAGCTCGAGATGCTAAATTAGACATGTTCATTTACAGTGTGAAAAAGCCACGGTGCGCTACCCTATTAATGTCAGAAAAATAAATGAATAAATAAGCAGGGAGCTCTTGACCTGATGTGCTGCTGTGCGCTCTTTCAGTGAAAACCGTTGTTTGGTCTCCCAGTCATGGCTGTAATTGTGGCTCCTGTTAGCAGTGTCAGGTCAGTTTGACATACAATTTAGTTTTTGCACCCTGTGAAAGTTTGATATAGATGGTAAAACTGCAGACACACATGTACAAGTGGCTAAAATAGGATTTTAAAGAAAGCAGTCAGAGTGCAGAGGTGCACTAGGAGATGAACTGAATTTCCCTTTTCAGTTCATCTTAAATTATAATTAGTTACTGTGTTTGTAAAAGCATTTCCTTGTAATACAATTACTTGGATAACTCTTCGGTTCGTGCAGAGTTTAAGCTCAGTGAGATGAGTCTGAGTGTAAAATTAGGCACGCTACATGTGTAGATGGCATTTAGTGTGGCTCATCTGGTTGTGTAGATTACATATTGTGAGTTTACTTACGCTTATTCACAGGCAGCTCAGTGCTTAATGCTTTTTAGGGGTCTGTTCATATTCCTGCAGCTCATGTTATGGATTTAGATAGCTTAAAAAGCTGCTGGCTAAGCTTTAATGTTACTTTAATAGTACTGTGCCTTGTGGAAATTAAGAAATACTCAAATGTCTTTGTGTGTTTTTTGTCCTGTCTGTACCAACTACCAGCATAACTTGCCTCACAGATAAGCCATCATTTTATGTCACTTTTAATGGTGTGAAATGATGAATGTTGCTCCCATTTTTTGTGACCAACCGCTTCAGTCAGTTTAGGTATATTAAATGTGGAGTCACATAAAGAATGTTTCCTGAGTTTGAATTCAAATCACACTTTATGAAACTTTTTTTTTTTTTTGGTCCGACTCGGATTCTATTATGTAAAGATGCCCAAAAGGCAAATTGCATTGTGGAATAGCTGATGAAGTGCCAGATACATTTCATTAAACTCAGATGAAATAAAGTAATAAGAGAGCGCTAAAAGGAACACAACGCTAAAAGGAGCCATTTATCAATTTAAGCCTGAGTGCTTTAGTGGCCTGATGGTAAACAGTGAGATCTCACTTCAGATACCACAGGGAGACATTCTGAGAGGTTTCTACACCGGGGATACCGGCAGAATCTGTTCTGTCCCGATATATTTTATAATTAGTCATGTGTTCAATCCACAGTCAGCCTCAAAAATGCTGTTATTGATATAAACACCGTCTCCAAAGATTCCAACCTACAGTCATTATTCCCATCAGTTCCCTATGACCCTGCCTGCATCAAATATGAGAAAGAAGGGAAAGCTATTGATCAGTGTTCTCTTTTGAGCTTTTTTGCATGTTGTGCCTTAAGAAAACAATCTGACAGTGATTGACAGGTCTTTATGGCAACACTATTAACTGCACCCAAAGTATCCAGAAGTCACCAAAACAGCCGTCTCAGTGCCGCGTGACCTGTGGTCCGATGTCGGTTTAATCCATTGTTTGACATATTGATGTAGTCATCACGAAAATTAATGAAATCAATTTTCAAAGCTGTCACCTGTGATGTATTAGGTCGTTGATTTTAATGCGAGGCTCGTGCCGTGATATAGGCCTTTCACAATTACGCTAATGAATGTGTCAACTGTGATTAACTATCAGATGCTCGGGGTCCTGTAATTACTACGACTTGGCTTTGCGGCCATGCGCGCATGCTCTTGTCCACTGTTTGCTCATCTGTGCACGCACGTGTGTCTGCAGGTGGAGCCGTTCCTGCCGTACGAGTACACCTGTGAGGGAATGCTCGAAAGACTCCACGCTTACATTCAGAACCAGGTGGGTCGCTCAACATTTGAATCGTGAAACGTGCTGGCACAAAGCTTAATAAATCTAAGAGGAATGATTTAATGGTGCACGTGACGCCTCCCAGCAGTTTGCGTTTTTTGTGAATAGATGTGGGCTTGAACCACAAGATTCATTGTTATGTGTCTGGCTCAAACCTTATGGCTCTCATGGAACTGATGTTTATAACAGACACAGGCAGTAATTTATTACTGTTATACTTAAAAGAGCACTCAGGGAATGCAACACCGCCCTGTAGTGCAAGGGCTATACTGAAACTCTGATGTTTTATAATGTTTTTATTATAACATACTGACGTCAGCCTGTTTTTTTTTTTTAACATTCTCTAATTCATGTGACTCTGACCTTTGACCTATGACCTTGAAGCATTACATACTAATTAGTGAATTTTATTATCTTTATCCTTATGATTGGAGCAAAATTGGCTGTAATTGGCTTCCATAAGCTCTGAAAACTCAAGACTTTGCAGTGTCATTGTAGCATCATAGGGCGTCCTATTGAAAAACTATATTGTTTACAGCTCTTTCCAAACACTTTCCTTTGATATATTACTCTGTATGGTTTCTTGAAATGTTTTTTCCAAGATCAACTTTGACCTTGGCCAGTTGTTCAGCCAACCTAGGTAGTCATGTCCCCCAAGGCTATTATACTGATGATAAATATTGAACATGATCAATCAAAAGTTTTGGGGTTTTGCTGATTTTCACATTTGTTGTAAGTTTCTATAGCTTATCACGACCATTTGGATATCTTGCAACCAGAAAAGTCTTTAGAAAGTTAGGGCACTGAGTGAAAGCATTCAGGGGAAAAGGAAAATATGAATCTTTTAAGGATTATGTTTTATGCAAATTAAACACAAAACACATAACATGGTAATTACACAGCTTTAGACTAGTTAGTAAGCACCTTTTTTCCACATTTATGTATAAATGTGAGTGAAGCCTAAGAGACCATTTGATCCATAATGACTGTGTTCAGAGGGAAAAAAACAAAACAACTTGACATCTAGTTGACCAAACTCTCTTAATTCCTCTTGAAAATGGAAATTAGTTATGTGGGAACTGTGCCTATTGCTAATATACAGTCAGTCAGTTAAAAGTGTGATCAACTGCACATCCTCTTGATCAGGTTGTGTTGATGATACATCAGTGAAACCATAAAAAAACTGAAACATGGAATAAGTGAACATAAAACTTCTAATTTTTGCGAGACCTCCCTTAATGTTTTGGTATTGAACTTGTTTTAACACCAACTAAGGGTATAGAGACAGTCACATGAAAAGACAAGAAGCCCAGTGTCACTCAGGGGAATACGCTGTAATATTATATTTTCTTTATGATTCAAATGTAAAAAAAGACAGAGGATGTAACACTGAATAATAAGCGCTTTGTTTTGGGCTGTAAACTGATGTTTTGTAAAGTCAGTTTCAGTAGTTATTAATATTATGCACTGTATGATGCCATAGTAGAAACTATTGAATAATGCTTCTGAATACATTTAATCCATTCATTAGTTAATGCTACTTATTAGATATTTTAATAGATTAAGACCTGTTTTTATATCTATTATAAATCAAATATGGCTGCTAATGCAGTGTTTTGATGTATCAAACAGTTTTATTCAGTCATTGTTTGTTTGCCCTGAATTTATATGGATGTCACAATAATTATTATCACATTCACTCAGTCTGTTGACACTACTGACAAACTAAAGGCACACATGTGTGCAGTGTTGCCTCAGAGGACTAATCTGACTATGTGTGTATATACTAATATATAAGAATGCAGGAGTATTGCCTGCATACTTGATAAAGGTCAGATGGACTGATATGTTCTAGCTTATTAAAAATACCAGCAGTAAGTGAGACAGCATGCAAGAGTTCTGCTTAATAGTTTTCATGTCCACCTTTCAAAGTGTCTTAATAGAGGTAAATTCAGTCCTAGAGTGGATTATGGCTGGGGAAAAGAAGCGTAACATTTAAACACAAGGTTAAGAACAGAAAGGATGCGTTTATTCAATTCTGCTCATTGGGTCGATCCCCTTGACAGAAGAAAGGAATTAATTGGCTCTCATGTGAAGCTCCAGCTGTTTCAGAGGAGCGAGCTCGCTGTTGCATTTTAAATCTTTGTTCCTGAGCCAGTGCATTTTATTTTCATTATATTTTAATTTTTTTCAAGTATTTTAGTTATTAATTCAATCTATTTGAAGAGATGTATACACTATACTGCTAAAAGTATTCAGTCTCCCATCTACATCACCAAATTCAGGTGTTGCAATCACTTCCATGGTCATAGGTTTATAAAATGCACAGAGGTGGACAACTTCTGCAGAGTCAGTCACTGCAGACCTCCAAACTTCATGTGGCCTTCAGATTAGCTCAATAACAATGTGTAGAGAGCTTCATGGAATGGATTTCCATGGCTGAGCAGCTGCATCTAAGCCTTACATCATCAAGCACAGTGCAAAGTGTTTGATGCAGTGGTGTAAAGCACGCCACCACTTGACTCTAGAGCGATGGAGACGTATCTGTGTGTGCAGGTGACTATTACTGTGCATAATTATTAGGCAACTTAACAAAAAACAAATATATACCCATTTCAATTATTTATTTTTACCAGTGAAACCAATATAACATCTCCACATTCACAAATATACATTTCTGACATTCAAAAACAAAACAAAAACAAATCAGCGACCAATATAGCCACCTTTCTTTGCAAGGACACTCAAAAGCCTGCCATCCATGGATTCTGTCAGTGTTTTGATCTGTTCACCATCAACATTGCGTGCAGCAGCAACCACAGCCTCCCAGACACTGTTCAGAGAGGTGTACTGTTTCCCCTCCTTGTAAATCTCACATTTGATGATGGACCACAGGTTCTCAATGGGGTTCAGATCAGGTGAACAAGGTGGCCATGTCATTAGTTTTTCTTCTTTTATACCCTTTCTTGCCAGCCACGCTGTGGAGTACTTGGACGCGTGTGATGGAGCATTGTCCTGCATGAAAATCATGTTTTTCTTGAAGGATGCAGACTTCTTCCTGTACCACTGCTTGAAGAAGGTGTCTTCCAGAAACTGGCAGCAGGACTGGGAGTTGAGCTTGACTCCATCCTCAACCCGAAAAGGCCCCACAAGCTCATCTTTGATGATACCAGCCCAAACCAGTACTCCACCTCCACCTTGCTGGCGTCTGAGTCGGACTGGAGCTCTCTGCCCTTTACCAATCCAGCCACGGGCCCATCCATCTGGCCCATCAAGACTCACTCTCATTTCATCAGTCCATAAAACCTTAGAAAAACCAGTCTTGAGATATTTCTTGGCCCAGTCTTGACGTTTCAGCTTGTGTGTCTTGTTCAGTGGTGGTCGTCTTTCAGCCTTTCTTACCTTGGCCATGTCTCTGAGTATTGCACACCTTGTGCTTTTGGGCACTCCAGTGATGTTGCAGCTCTGAAATATGGCCAAACTGGTGGCAAGTGGCATCTTGGCAGCTGCACACTTGACTTTTCTCAGTTCATGGACAGTTATTTTGCTCCTTGGTTTTTCCACACGCTTCTTGCGACCCTGTTGACTATTTTGAATGAAACGCTTGATTGTTCGATGATCACGCTTCAGAAGCTTTGCAATTTTGAGACTGCTGCATCCCTCTGCAAGATATCTCACTATTTTTGACTTTTCTGAGCCTGTCAAGTCCTTCTTTTGACCCATTTTGCCAAAGGAAAGGACGTTGCCTAATAATTATGCACACCTGATATAGGGTGTTGATGTCATTAGACCACACCCCTTCTCATTACAGAGATGCACATCACCTAATATGCTTAATTGGTAGTAGGCTTTCGAGCCTATACAGCTTGGAGTAAGACAACATGCCTGAAGAGGATGATGTGGACAAAATACTAATTTGCCTAATAATTCTGCACTCCCTGTATGTCTATATAAGGCAATAATCTGTATCCTATTTTAAGTATTTATTTTCTTGTTTTAATGCTTCTCAAATGTGTGGTAGAAAGCTTCTTTGTCCTTGCTTATCTTGATGGTTGCAATGTTCTGGTGAAACATGTGTTGATGGTGCATTCATGTGATCCTGTGTTTGAATGAGTGAAAACAGTGTTTGGGGAATATCCTAACATGACCTTTGACAAGTCTTATTCAAGCTTTTATTTCTGAATTCACATACTGACCTTACTTTTAAAGGCGTTCCCTTTCTGAAGTTTTCAGTTGTTTGTCCACAATATTTATCCCTCTGCTAGACTGACTGGGTCAGCAATTAAATCCCTTTTTCCTGCCACCGGCTGCAAGCTCAACAGATGGGCACAGTTTTTTTGTTTTTGTTTTTTGGGGGTGTTTTTTCGGCTTATATGCAATGTCCTTGATTTCTAACATTTGCACACATCAAAATGAGAAATGAACAATCACCATGTGTTTAACCGTATCTCTTTCTTGGTATTACTGCTACTTTCAAGTTATTTTAAAGAAGAAAATCATCTGAAATATTAACACACACACACACACACACACACACACACACACACACACACACACACTCTTATCTGCAGAATGTTTACAGATGTTGTTGTCCTCAATGAGATCTGTGATGTTTTGATGGTTGGTATATTGTCTGGCAGTGGCAGGTTAAGGAAATGTGTTAGCCTCTGTTCTGCTCTGACACCCTCTCTTCCCCCGCTGTCAGAAATAATACACACACAATAATGTGTACACACACACACACACACACACACACACACACACACACACACACACACACACACACACACACTCTCTCTCTCTCTCTCTCTCTCTCTCTCTCTCTCTCTCTCTCTCTCTCTCTCTCTCTCTCTCTCTCTCTCTCTCTCTCTCTCTCTCTCTCTCTCTCTCTCTCTCTCTCTCTCTCTCTCTCAACATGCCGTGACTGACTGAGACTGTGACTAGCCGCCTGGCGTGTACAAGGGCAGACTTCCAATCAGGCTCTCCTCCCTGTTCTTTCTGCCACTTTCTTAAACCTTTTCTTTCCTCTTTTCCAATTTTACTTCTAACTCCTCAAGTTCCACACATCCTTTAGCCTCATTTTTCTACTTTCTGACCAAAACCGTCACACTCGTTATCTCCCACTATGAATACCCCTCGCCTCTGTTTGCTCTAGCAGAGCTCTAACTCCTCTCTGACCCTCATACAATAAAGTTTGATGGCAGCTCACTATTTTTTTTTTCTTCTAAAAATGGTGTCCGTGTGATGACACAGCAGGGCGCAAACACACACACACACTTGCCGGTTACTTGGTTATTCCAGTTGCTTGTTATTGCAACTATCTCATCAGCCAATCACATGGCAGCAACTCAGTACATTAAGGCATGTAGATGTGGCCGGGATAACCTGCTGAAGTTCAAAGCGAGCATCAGAATAGGGAAGGAAGGTGATTTAAGTGAGTTTGAACGTAGCATAGTTGTTGAGCCAGAAAGGCTGGTCTGACTGTTTCAGAAACTGCAGATCTGCTGGGATTTTTCTTCACAGCATCTCTTGGCTTTACAGAGAATGGTCTGAAAAAGAGAAAATATCCAGTGAGCAGCAGTTAAATGCAGTGAAAATACCTCATCGATGCCAGAGGTCAGAAGAGAATGGCCAGCCTGCTTCAAGCTGATAACAAGGCCACAGTAACTCAAATAATTGCTTTTTATAGTCAAGGTATGCAGAATGCACAGCATGTCAAAGCTTGAAGCAGATGGGCTACAAAATTGGAAAACAGAAAATACAAAACGTTGCCTGCACTGATGGGTTTTGATTTTTGCTGCAACATTCGAAGGTTAAGGTCAGAATTTGGTGTAAACAACATGAAAGAATGGCTCCATCCTGCTTTACGTCAGTGGTTCAGGCTGCTGCTGGTGGAGTAATGGCGTGGGTGATATTTTCTTAGCACACTTTGGCCCCCTTAGTAACAACTAAGCATCATTTAAATTCCACAGCATACCTGGGTATTATTGCTAACTGTCCATCCCTTTATGACCACAGTAGATCCACCTTCTAATGGCTGCTTCCAGCTTGAAACCAGTTCATGTTGGCGCCATATCTCAAAGCTCAGATCCTCTCTAACTGGCTTCTTGAACATGGCGTCACTGATGGAATGAAGAATGTCTAAAAAGAATTACTGAAGATTTAATATAGTTTCAAGCCCTCCGTCTCCTCATCTCGCCCCTTTCACACTTTCTTATTTTGCTGATGAACACTGCATATGCGTGTGCGCGCGTGAGTATGCAATCAGGAATGTAGTCTGTTTTTAGGAGTGGAAGTGCAGCAGAGATTGAGAGATTGGAAGTCTGGTTATTGCCTACGGGAACTGGGAGTCTATTTAATAAACGGGACTGGAGGCCAGAGGGATATGTCAGAGAAATGTTATTACCTGGGTTTTATGAATAGCCCCAGCAAGGTGGGGAGGGGTCTAGTCAGCCTCTCACCAGAGCCCTAATTCTGCCTCCAAATCCTATTTACTACTGGGTGCCATGACTACATCCATGTTATTTCCATATAGGATGACAAGGACTTCCCACTTTTGATAAGCAACTCTTTGTGTTTAACAGCTCCTTTATTATTTTAGTAGCATTTAACGTGTTGCTAAACATAATGTACTTTTTTTTTTAAATCAGAGTTTAGTTTTTGTTGTATATTTTACTTTTTCTTTCCACCTGCAGGACTTTTGTTCTCCTGAAGCTCCGTTTCCTCCCGTAAACTCATCTCAGACTTGGTTGGGCAGTGCTCCCAGTCCTTTCAACCTCCTACCCAACTCCAGAATCCTAACCTGGGCCTCCAACGCCAGCTCCTTCTCATCCTGGCCTCCTCTCACTGCACTCCGTGTCGTGGCTTCACTCGAGAGCGAGTCGTGTGTGAAGGCATGCCAGACTGCAGGACTAATCTGCGAACCCGCCTTGTATCGTTTCATTAACATTAGGGAGACTTTCAGCGCGTAAGTCCTTTTTTCCTGAATTTGTTGAATGATGAATCATTTTTGCGTGCACATCTCTTGCGTGCCTGTCCTAGCTCAGAAAAAAAAAAATTCTCAGCATCTGAGTGTTTTTTAGGTTAATAAGACAAGTTAATTTACAAAAAAACATTTGAGGGATCCTGCTGGCATCACTAAAATAAAGGTTACAAGTTCCATAGTTCATGTTTAAATGTGAATGTGATGTAAATTTATTCTAAAAAGGAAACTTCAGCTGTGATGTGCACTCATCTGAAACATCTAGTGCAGTTTTTTATTTTCATTGTTTTTTTGCAAACTGTAACATCTTAAAAGTCCATCTCACTGAGCTCATTCTACAAATAATTATTTGATTGCATTCCATCAGCGCAGCACCACGCCTCATTTGCACTTCTAGTTTCAGTATTATACAGTAGTACAAAGTACTGATGAAACAACTGGATCACCCTTTCCTCTGTTGTTTTCCTGCCATTCTGAACAACAGCCGTAGTAAACACATTAAAGGGTTTTATTAGTGGGTTTTTATATATAAATTGTCATGAAGAAAGAGAGTCATTGCTCATAAAATGAGGTCAGATCTTCACACGTAGTTTGTTTTGAGATGGTTTCATTTCTTTATTGAGCGTCCTGAGTAATCGTTCACAATACATGCTGGTAAAAGTAACTGAACTCATGAGTCTAGTACTATGTTGAGCCTCCTCCATCTGCAGCTTCATCAGGTGTTTCACACTATCTGCTTTCAGAATGCACGTCAATGCTTTGGGAATTTGAACCGTTCCTCCAACAAAACTCTTAATATTTCTCAGGTGTAGCAATTTACTGGCCTACTTGGGCACTCAAAGCACTTTATACAACATCTGTCGATCACCTATTCACACAAACACTTTTTTCTAAGTCTAAGTGCTAACTACCTAGCATCCACAATCTGATGAACACACTGGAAGCAGCTTCGGGGTTCAGTATCTTGCCCAAGTTTACTATTTTATTCAAGGATGCAGACTGGAGCAGCCAGGGATTGATCTGCATCCTGAGCCACAGCTACCCTACAATTATCAGATTTTGCTTTAAGGTCAGCATTCCTACTTCAATTTCTTCATTTTTACCCACTTTCTTGTCTTCATATGACACGAAAGTGGGTTTTGGTCATCATGTTCCACAGTAGGTGTTAACACTGTGCTGTGCCTTTTTTGAGAAGTTTTGTCACCTGTCCACAGAACATTTCCACGGAAACCTGTTCCAGGATTACAAGTATTGCTCTTTCTCGGATTTTTGCAGGACACACAAACTTTAAGAAGTGTCATTAGCGCAGTGGTTCACAGTGCAGTGTATATGTGTATGTATGTATGTATGTATATTAGGGGTGCAACGATATTCGTATCGATATTGAACCGTTCGATACAGTGCTTTCGGTTCGGTACGCGTATGTATCGAACAATACAACATTTGTAATTTATTTTATCAACTTTCCTTCTGACGATGCTGTCTGTGTGGAGCGCTCAGTGAATCTGCGTTCGACTACTCCGCCTAGGCTGCACTGTCGAGCGCAGATCCACTGAGCGCTCCACACAGACAGCATAGTCAGAAGGAAGAGCGCAGGGCACCTCCCCCACCCTCATTCAGATCTGGCGTTTGGAATTATTTTGGTTTTCATGTGACGTATGACCCTGAAGGTAAGCGAGTCACGGACTAAAGTAAAACAGTATGTTGGATGTGCCATGCAATGCTCAATTACATGGGTGGGAACTAGTGTGTCAGCGCAGTCTAGCCCCATGCACGGGGCGATCGGCGGTAGCTCGTTAACGGAGATTTGCCATGTTGTGGTGTTAAGGTCATTTCAACGAGATTAACCTGAAAGCACTAGTGGGAACACAACAAATATGACTGCACATTTACGCCGACATCATCCTAGTGCAAAGACAAAAACAACAAGCATGCTACTAACTTTAGCCGAGTCATTTAGACAGCTGTTAGCACATGATTCTCCTTATGCTGCTGAGAATATAACCCAGAAGAAGCGGATAGTATAGCTTTTATTTTGGAAAGAGACATTTCTCTGTAATAAACTCTCTTTTCCAAAGATGAGTGATTCCTCAATCAGATACAGGGCTTGCAATATCGCTAGCCTGACGTCCTGGGGCTAGCGATTTTTTCAGTCGGGCTACCAAAATCTATCTCTTCCCTGCCCGTCGGGCTATTGTAGGAAAAATATATGTCAATGCTTTTGCATTCTTTCAGAAATGTAGCTGGGTAATTATGTCATTGGCATCGGTGAGCCACTGTCAATATGTGACATATTGAAATCGCGTTTGAATTTGCGCTTGTTTTTTTGCTTTCACTTTGCAATCGTGCGAACTGTGTATAGAGAGCGACAGCACTGATCTGTGAGTGATGATAATTTGTGCACCAATTCCTCTGACATCGTCTTATTAATCGTTAGCTTACTATGCAAACATGACAAGTGAAATCTCCCGCAGCTTAAACATGTGAGAGGTTGATCGCGCAGAGAATCGCTGAGCTTATGTGAGTCCGTGTGTAAAAGCAGCAGGATTTATATTTGACTATGATGACCTGGATGACTGAGAACCTTCACAGACAGATATATATTTTAGTTCTGCTGAGCCAAATAAGACAGGTCAGGGTGAAGAAGTGACAGCCAAAGAAAAGCTTACCACAAAACGGAGAAGTTATGACAAATCAGACTATAAGGCAAAAAGAAAGTGCAGCTTTATGGTTTCATGGACAAAATAATTTCTGTGGCTGCAATATGACGAGCTATATAACCAGGGCTGCACATAAGTGGTCCGCAGGTGCGCATTCGCTGTCAAAATTAAAAACACGCACAAGGGTTAGGGTTAAATTTAAAAACTGTACTTTTGAGTTAAAATATATATTTATAATTTTAATAAATGACAAATTAAAAAGGCATGAACATTTTTTTTGTATCGAAAAAATATCGAACCGTGACACCAAAGTATCGAACCGAACCATGAATTTTGTGTATCGTTGCACCCCTAAAATAAATATATATATATATATATATATATATATATATATATATATATATATATATATATATATATATATATATATATATATATACACGCACACACACACACACACACTGTAAACTGTGTCCTCATCCTTTGTCTTTGTTCCCAGGCTGGACTTTCAATGTGAAGGAGTGGAGTCTGAGAAGAACCACCTCTTTCCTGCTTTCTCAGCAGAGCATGCTGAATGCAGCCTGCAGCAGGACCCCTTGCTGTTCAGCTGTGCCGGCTCCAGTGCCAAATACCGACGCCTTTGCCCCTGCAGGGATTTTCGCAACGGCCAGGTGGCATTGTGCAAGGACTGCTTATGACCAGAAGAGGACCTGGATGATGGAGGCTCTTTTGTAATCCTTGGGTAGGAAACTCACTGGCAAGAGACAGTGTGATAAAAGCAGCAAAGCATACACACTGACTGTGCTACCTTACCTCTGACCCAGAACTGGCTACCAAAGTAGGTAAGGTGTAAACGTCTCAGGGATCTGCATGATTGTACTTTGAGTCTGGAGGGTTTGAAGCTTCACTGTACAGATGTTCTGCATTCAGACAGTCTTTACAGAAATCACGATGAAATGTAAAACTTAATGGATGAGTTATATGAGTAATCAAGAAAGATTTGAATAAAAAAAAAATGCTTGATTTTCACAAGTGTGGTTACTTGTTGTTGTGTGAATATTTACAGTGTCATAGTGGAGTTGGATATTTGTACTAGATGCACCCAAAGCCATTTACACTATATTGAGATGTACTATTTTAAATGTCCGTGATGAAATTTGTACATAAGTGTTGTTTAATAAAATACATACAGGAAACATCGTCTTTTTCTGTTTAAAAAAGTACTCTACTAGCTATC
>NW_027667102.1:0-59026 GCF_963969265.1 Rhamphochromis sp. 'chilingali' | reverse complement strand
GTCTTCTATCAAAAGTTACAGCGATTTATATGAAGTTGTTCAAAAACGCTTTATTTCGCCAAGACAATGCGTTTCTCACTGTTACATGCATTTGAATGGGAAACTCGCCTGAAACAACGTATAGGTTTTCATTATGTGAATAATTTTAAAATCTTAGCTCAAACGGCTGCAAAACCTGTTTGCCCAGCACGGGGATATTGAGTTCTATAAGATAAAGCCATAAACATGTTTGTCTGAGTCTTCTATCAAAAGTTACAGCGATTTATATGAAGTTGTTCAAAAACGCTTTATTTCGCCAAGACAATGCGTTTCTCACTGTTACATGCATTTGAATGGGAAACTCGCCTGAAACAAAGTATAGGTTTTCATTATGTGAATAATTTTAAAATCTTAGCTCAAACGGCTGCAAAACCTGTTTGCCCAGCACGGGGATATTGAGTTCTATAAGATAAAGCCATAAACATGTTTGTCTGAGTCTTCTATCAAAAGTTACAGCGATTTATATGAAGTTGTTCAAAAACGCTTTATTTCGCCAAGACAATGCGTTTCTCACTGTTACATGCATTTGAATGGGAAACTCGCCTGAAACAAAGTATAGGTTTTCATTATGTGAATAATTTTAAAATCTTAGCTCAAACGGCTGCAAAACCTGTTTGACCAGCACGGGGATATTGAGTTCTATAAGATAAAGCCATAAACATGTTTGTCTGAGTCTTCTATCAAAAGTTACAGCGATTTATATGAAGTTGTTCAAAAACGCTTTATTTCGCCAAGACAATGCGTTTCTCACTGTTACATGCATTTGAATGGGAAACTCGCCTGAAACAACGTATAGGTTTTCATTATGTGAATAATTTTAAAATCTTAGCTCAAACGGCTGCAAAACCTGTTTGCCCAGCACGGGGATATTGAGTTCTATAAGATAAAGCCATAAACATGTTTGTCTGAGTCTTCTATCAAAAGTTACAGCGATTTATATGAAGTTGTTCAAAAACGCTTTATTTCGCCAAGACAATGCGTTTCTCACTGTTACATGCATTTGAATGGGAAACTCGCCTGAAACAAAGTATAGGTTTTCATTATGTGAATAATTTTAAAATCTTAGCTCAAACGGCTGCAAAACCTGTTTGCCCAGCACGGGGATATTGAGTTCTATAAGATAAAGCCATAAACATGTTTGTCTGAGTCTTTTATCAAAAGTTACAGCGATTTATATGAAGTTGTTCAAAAACGCTTTATTTCGCCAAGACAATGCGTTTCTCACTGTTACATGCATTTGAATGGGAAACTCGCCTGAAACAACGTATAGGTTTTCATTATGTGAATAATTTTAAAATCTTAGCTCAAACGGCTGCAAAACCTGTTTGCCCAGCACGGGGATATTGAGTTCTATAAGATAAAGCCATAAACATGTTTGTCTGAGTCTTCTATCAAAAGTTACAGCGATTTATATGAAGTTGTTCAAAAACGCTTTATTTCGCCAAGACAATGCGTTTCTCACTGTTACATGCATTTGAATGGGAAACTCGCCTGAAACAACGTATAGGTTTTCATTATGTGAATAATTTTAAAATCTTAGCTCAAACGGCTGCAAAACCTGTTTGCCCAGCACGGGGATATTGAGTTCTATAAGATAAAGCCATAAACATGTTTGTCTGAGTCTTCTATCAAAAGTTACAGCGATTTATATGAAGTTGTTCAAAAACGCTTTATTTCGCCAAGACAATGCGTTTCTCACTGTTACATGCATTTGAATGGGAAACTCGCCTGAAACAACGTATAGGTTTTCATTATGTGAATAATTTTAAAATCTTAGCTCAAACGGCTGCAAAACCTGTTTGCCCAGCACGGGGATATTGAGTTCTATAAGATAAAGCCATAAACATGTTTGTCTGAGTCTTCTATCAAAAGTTACAGCGATTTATATGAAGTTGTTCAAAAACGCTTTATTTCGCCAAGACAATGCGTTTCTCACTGTTACATGCATTTGAATGGGAAACTCGCCTGAAACAACGTATAGGTTTTCATTATGTGAATAATTTTAAAATCTTAGCTCAAACGGCTGCAAAACCTGTTTGCCCAGCACGGGGATATTGAGTTCTATAAGATAAAGCCATAAACATGTTTGTCTGAGTCTTCTATCAAAAGTTACAGCGATTTATATGAAGTTGTTCAAAAACGCTTTATTTCGCCAAGACAATGCGTTTCTCACTGTTACATGCATTTGAATGGGAAACTCGCCTGAAACAAAGTATAGGTTTTCATTATGTGAATAATTTTAAAATCTTAGCTCAAACGGCTGCAAAACCTGTTTGCCCAGCACGGGGATATTGAGTTCTATAAGATAAAGCCATAAACATGTTTGTCTGAGTCTTCTATCAAAAGTTACAGCGATTTATATGAAGTTGTTCAAAAACGCTTTATTTCGCCAAGACAATGCGTTTCTCACTGTTACATGCATTTGAATGGGAAACTCGCCTGAAACAAAGTATAGGTTTTCATTATGTGAATAATTTTAAAATCTTAGCTCAAACGGCTGCAAAACCTGTTTGCCCAGCACGGGGATATTGAGTTCTATAAGATAAAGCCATAAACATGTTTGTCTGAGTCTTCTATCAAAAGTTACAGCGATTTATATGAAGTTGTTCAAAAACGCTTTATTTCGCCAAGACAATGCGTTTCTCACTGTTACATGCATTTGAATGGGAAACTCGCCTGAAACAAAGTATAGGTTTTCATTATGTGAATAATTTTAAAATCTTAGCTCAAACGGCTGCAAAACCTGTTTGCCCAGCACGGGGATATTGAGTTCTATAAGATAAAGCCATAAACATGTTTGTCTGAGTCTTCTATCAAAAGTTACAGCGATTTATATGAAGTTGTTCAAAAACGCTTTATTTCGCCAAGACAATGCGTTTCTCACTGTTACATGCATTTGAATGGGAAACTCGCCTGAAACAACGTATAGGTTTTCATTATGTGAATAATTTTAAAATCTTAGCTCAAACGGCTGCAAAACCTGTTTGCCCAGCACGGGGATATTGAGTTCTATAAGATAAAGCCATAAACATGTTTGTCTGAGTCTTCTATCAAAAGTTACAGCGATTTATATGAAGTTGTTCAAAAACGCTTTATTTCGCCAAGACAATGCGTTTCTCACTGTTACATGCATTTGAATGGGAAACTCGCCTGAAACAACGTATAGGTTTTCATTATGTGAATAATTTTAAAATCTTAGCTCAAACGGCTGCAAAACCTGTTTGCCCAGCACGGGGATATTGAGTTCTATAAGATAAAGCCATAAACATGTTTGTCTGAGTCTTCTATCAAAAGTTACAGCGATTTATATGAAGTTGTTCAAAAACGCTTTATTTCGCCAAGACAATGCGTTTCTCACTGTTACATGCATTTGAATGGGAAACTCGCCTGAAACAACGTATAGGTTTTCATTATGTGAATAATTTTAAAATCTTAGCTCAAACGGCTGCAAAACCTGTTTGCCCAGCACGGGGATATTGAGTTCTATAAGATAAAGCCATAAACATGTTTGTCTGAGTCTTCTATCAAAAGTTACAGCGATTTATATGAAGTGGTTGAAAAACGCTTTATTTCGCCAAGACAGTGTGTTTCTCACTGTTACATGCATTTGAATGGGAAACTCGCCTGAAACAACGTATAGGTTTTCATTATGTGAATAATTTTAAAATCTTAGCTCAAACGGCTGCAAAACCTGTTTGCCCAGCACGGGGATATTGAGTTCTATAAGATAAAGCCATAAACATGTTTGTCTGAGTCTTCTATCAAAAGTTACAGCGATTTATATGAAGTTGTTCAAAAACGCTTTATTTCGCCAAGACAATGCGTTTCTCACTGTTACATGCATTTGAATGGGAAACTCGCCTGAAACAAAGTATAGGTTTTCATTATGTGAATAATTTTAAAATCTTAGCTCAAACGGCTGCAAAACCTGTTTGCCCAGCACGGGGATATTGAGTTCTATAAGATAAAGCCATAAACATGTTTGTCTGAGTCTTCTATCAAAAGTTACAGCGATTTATATGAAGTTGTTCAAAAACGCTTTATTTCGCCAAGACAATGCGTTTCTCACTGTTACATGCATTTGAATGGGAAACTCGCCTGAAACAACGTATAGGTTTTCATTATGTGAATAATTTTTAAATCTTAGCTCAAACGGCTGCAAAACCTGTTTGCCCAGCACGGGGATATTGAGTTCTATAAGATAAAGCCATAAACATGTTTGTCTGAGTCTTCTATCAAAAGTTACAGCGATTTATATGAAGTGGTTGAAAAACGCTTTATTTCGCCAAGACAGTGTGTTTCTCACTGTTACATGCATTTGAATGGGAAACTCGCCTGAAACAACGTATAGGTTTTCATTATGTGAATAATTTTAAAATCTTAGCTCAAACGGCTGCAAAACCTGTTTGCCCAGCACGGGGATATTGAGTTCTATAAGATAAAGCCATAAACATGTTTGTCTGAGTCTTCTATCAAAAGTTACAGCGATTTATATGAAGTTGTTCAAAAACGCTTTATTTCGCCAAGACAATGCGTTTCTCACTGTTACATGCATTTGAATGGGAAACTCGCCTGAAACAAAGTATAGGTTTTCATTATGTGAATAATTTTAAAATCTTAGCTCAAACGGCTGCAAAACCTGTTTGCCCAGCACGGGGATATTGAGTTCTATAAGATAAAGCCATAAACATGTTTGTCTGAGTCTTCTATCAAAAGTTACAGCGATTTATATGAAGTTGTTCAAAAACGCTTTATTTCGCCAAGACAATGCGTTTCTCACTGTTACATGCATTTGAATGGGAAACTCGCCTGAAACAACGTATAGGTTTTCATTATGTGAATAATTTTTAAATCTTAGCTCAAACGGCTGCAAAACCTGTTTGCCCAGCACGGGGATATTGAGTTCTATAAGATAAAGCCATAAACATGTTTGTCTGAGTCTTCTATCAAAAGTTACAGCGATTTATATGAAGTTGTTCAAAAACGCTTTATTTCGCCAAGACAATGCGTTTCTCACTGTTACATGCATTTGAATGGGAAACTCGCCTGAAACAAAGTATAGGTTTTCATTATGTGAATAATTTTAAAATCTTAGCTCAAACGGCTGCAAAACCTGTTTGCCCAGCACGGGGATATTGAGTTCTATAAGATAAAGCCATAAACATGTTTGTCTGAGTCTTCTATCAAAAGTTACAGCGATTTATATGAAGTGGTTGAAAAACGCTTTATTTCGCCAAGACAGTGTGTTTCTCACTGTTACATGCATTTGAATGGGAAACTCGCCTGAAACAACGTATAGGTTTTCATTATGTGAATAATTTTAAAATCTTAGCTCAAACGGCTGCAAAACCTGTTTGCCCAGCACGGGGATATTGAGTTCTATAAGATAAAGCCATAAACATGTTTGTCTGAGTCTTCTATCAAAAGTTACAGCGATTTATATGAAGTTGTTCAAAAACGCTTTATTTCGCCAAGACAATGCGTTTCTCACTGTTACATGCATTTGAATGGGAAACTCGCCTGAAACAAAGTATAGGTTTTCATTATGTGAATAATTTTAAAATCTTAGCTCAAACGGCTGCAAAACCTGTTTGCCCAGCACGGGGATATTGAGTTCTATAAGATAAAGCCATAAACATGTTTGTCTGAGTCTTCTATCAAAAGTTACAGCGATTTATATGAAGTTGTTCAAAAACGCTTTATTTCGCCAAGACAATGCGTTTCTCACTGTTACATGCATTTGAATGGGAAACTCGCCTGAAACAACGTATAGGTTTTCATTATGTGAATAATTTTAAAATCTTAGCTCAAACGGCTGCAAAACCTGTTTGCCCAGCACGGGGATATTGAGTTCTATAAGATAAAGCCATAAACATGTTTGTCTGAGTCTTCTATCAAAAGTTACAGCGATTTATATGAAGTTGTTCAAAAACGCTTTATTTCGCCAAGACAATGCGTTTCTCACTGTTACATGCATTTGAATGGGAAACTCGCCTGAAACAAAGTATAGGTTTTCATTATGTGAATAATTTTAAAATCTTAGCTCAAACGGCTGCAAAACCTGTTTGCCCAGCACGGGGATATTGAGTTCTATAAGATAAAGCCATAAACATGTTTGTCTGAGTCTTCTATCAAAAGTTACAGCGATTTATATGAAGTTGTTCAAAAACGCTTTATTTCGCCAAGACAATGCGTTTCTCACTGTTACATGCATTTGAATGGGAAACTCGCCTGAAACAACGTATAGGTTTTCATTATGTGAATAATTTTAAAATCTTAGCTCAAACGGCTGCAAAACCTGTTTGCCCAGCACGGGGATATTGAGTTCTATAAGATAAAGCCATAAACATGTTTGTCTGAGTCTTCTATCAAAAGTTACAGCGATTTATATGAAGTTGTTCAAAAACGCTTTATTTCGCCAAGACAATGCGTTTCTCACTGTTACATGCATTTGAATGGGAAACTCGCCTGAAACAAAGTATAGGTTTTCATTATGTGAATAATTTTAAAATCTTAGCTCAAACGGCTGCAAAACCTGTTTGCCCAGCACGGGGATATTGAGTTCTATAAGATAAAGCCATAAACATGTTTGTCTGAGTCTTCTATCAAAAGTTACAGCGATTTATATGAAGTTGTTCAAAAACGCTTTATTTCGCCAAGACAATGCGTTTCTCACTGTTACATGCATTTGAATGGGAAACTCGCCTGAAACAACGTATAGGTTTTCATTATGTGAATAATTTTAAAATCTTAGCTCAAACGGCTGCAAAACCTGTTTGCCCAGCACGGGGATATTGAGTTCTATAAGATAAAGCCATAAACATGTTTGTCTGAGTCTTCTATCAAAAGTTACAGCGATTTATATGAAGTTGTTCAAAAACGCTTTATTTCGCCAAGACAATGCGTTTCTCACTGTTACATGCATTTGAATGGGAAACTCGCCTGAAACAACGTATAGGTTTTCATTATGTGAATAATTTTAAAATCTTAGCTCAAACGGCTGCAAAACCTGTTTGCCCAGCACGGGGATATTGAGTTCTATAAGATAAAGCCATAAACATGTTTGTCTGAGTCTTCTATCAAAAGTTACAGCGATTTATATGAAGTTGTTCAAAAACGCTTTATTTCGCCAAGACAATGCGTTTCTCACTGTTACATGCATTTGAATGGGAAACTCGCCTGAAACAACGTATAGGTTTTCATTATGTGAATAATTTTAAAATCTTAGCTCAAACGGCTGCAAAACCTGTTTGCCCAGCACGGGGATATTGAGTTCTATAAGATAAAGCCATAAACATGTTTGTCTGAGTCTTCTATCAAAAGTTACAGCGATTTATATGAAGTTGTTCAAAAACGCTTTATTTCGCCAAGACAATGCGTTTCTCACTGTTACATGCATTTGAATGGGAAACTCGCCTGAAACAAAGTATAGGTTTTCATTATGTGAATAATTTTAAAATCTTAGCTCAAACGGCTGCAAAACCTGTTTGCCCAGCACGGGGATATTGAGTTCTATAAGATAAAGCCATAAACATGTTTGTCTGAGTCTTCTATCAAAAGTTACAGCGATTTATATGAAGTTGTTCAAAAACGCTTTATTTCGCCAAGACAATGCGTTTCTCACTGTTACATGCATTTGAATGGGAAACTCGCCTGAAACAAAGTATAGGTTTTCATTATGTGAATAATTTTAAAATCTTAGCTCAAACGGCTGCAAAACCTGTTTGCCCAGCACGGGGATATTGAGTTCTATAAGATAAAGCCATAAACATGTTTGTCTGAGTCTTCTATCAAAAGTTACAGCGATTTATATGAAGTTGTTCAAAAACGCTTTATTTCGCCAAGACAATGCGTTTCTCACTGTTACATGCATTTGAATGGGAAACTCGCCTGAAACAAAGTATAGGTTTTCATTATGTGAATAATTTTAAAATCTTAGCTCAAACGGCTGCAAAACCTGTTTGCCCAGCACGGGGATATTGAGTTCTATAAGATAAAGCCATAAACATGTTTGTCTGAGTCTTCTATCAAAAGTTACAGCGATTTATATGAAGTTGTTCAAAAACGCTTTATTTCGCCAAGACAATGCGTTTCTCACTGTTACATGCATTTGAATGGGAAACTCGCCTGAAACAAAGTATAGGTTTTCATTATGTGAATAATTTTAAAATCTTAGCTCAAACGGCTGCAAAACCTGTTTGCCCAGCACGGGGATATTGAGTTCTATAAGATAAAGCCATAAACATGTTTGTCTGAGTCTTCTATCAAAAGTTACAGCGATTTATATGAAGTGGTTGAAAAACGCTTTATTTCGCCAAGACAGTGTGTTTCTCACTGTTACATGCATTTGAAAGGGAAACTCGCCTGAGACAAAGTATAGGTTTTCATTATGTGAATAATTTTAAAATCTTAGCTCAAACGGCTGCAAAACCTGTTTGCCCAGCACGGGGATATTGAGTTCTATAAGATAAAGCCATAAACATGTTTGTCTGAGTCTTCTATCAAAAGTTACAGCGATTTATATGAAGTGGTTGAAAAACGCTTTATTTCGCCAAGACAGTGTGTTTCTCACTGTTACATGCATTTGAATGGGAAACTCGCCTGAAACAACGTATAGGTTTTCATTATGTGAATAATTTTAAAATCTTAGCTCAAACGGCTGCAAAACCTGTTTGCCCAGCACGGGGATATTGAGTTCTATAAGATAAAGCCATAAACATGTTTGTCTGAGTCTTCTATCAAAAGTTACAGCGATTTATATGAAGTTGTTCAAAAACGCTTTATTTCGCCAAGACAATGCGTTTCTCACTGTTACATGCATTTGAATGGGAAACTCGCCTGAAACAAAGTATAGGTTTTCATTATGTGAATAATTTTAAAATCTTAGCTCAAACGGCTGCAAAACCTGTTTGCCCAGCACGGGGATATTGAGTTCTATAAGATAAAGCCATAAACATGTTTGTCTGAGTCTTCTATCAAAAGTTACAGCGATTTATATGAAGTTGTTCAAAAACGCTTTATTTCGCCAAGACAATGCGTTTCTCACTGTTACATGCATTTGAATGGGAAACTCGCCTGAAACAACGTATAGGTTTTCATTATGTGAATAATTTTAAAATCTTAGCTCAAACGGCTGCAAAACCTGTTTGCCCAGCACGGGGATATTGAGTTCTATAAGATAAAGCCATAAACATGTTTGTCTGAGTCTTCTATCAAAAGTTACAGCGATTTATATGAAGTTGTTCAAAAACGCTTTATTTCGCCAAGACAATGCGTTTCTCACTGTTACATGCATTTGAATGGGAAACTCGCCTGAAACAAAGTATAGGTTTTCATTATGTGAATAATTTTAAAATCTTAGCTCAAACGGCTGCAAAACCTGTTTGCCCAGCACGGGGATATTGAGTTCTATAAGATAAAGCCATAAACATGTTTGTCTGAGTCTTCTATCAAAAGTTACAGCGATTTATATGAAGTTGTTCAAAAACGCTTTATTTCGCCAAGACAATGCGTTTCTCACTGTTACATGCATTTGAATGGGAAACTCGCCTGAAACAAAGTATAGGTTTTCATTATGTGAATAATTTTAAAATCTTAGCTCAAACGGCTGCAAAACCTGTTTGCCCAGCACGGGGATATTGAGTTCTATAAGATAAAGCCATAAACATGTTTGTCTGAGTCTTCTATCAAAAGTTACAGCGATTTATATGAAGTTGTTCAAAAACGCTTTATTTCGCCAAGACAATGCGTTTCTCACTGTTACATGCATTTGAATGGGAAACTCGCCTGAAACAAAGTATAGGTTTTCATTATGTGAATAATTTTAAAATCTTAGCTCAAACGGCTGCAAAACCTGTTTGCCCAGCACGGGGATATTGAGTTCTATAAGATAAAGCCATAAACATGTTTGTCTGAGTCTTCTATCAAAAGTTACAGCGATTTATATGAAGTTGTTCAAAAACGCTTTATTTCGCCAAGACAATGCGTTTCTCACTGTTACATGCATTTGAATGGGAAACTCGCCTGAAACAAAGTATAGGTTTTCATTATGTGAATAATTTTAAAATCTTAGCTCAAACGGCTGCAAAACCTGTTTGCCCAGCACGGGGATATTGAGTTCTATAAGATAAAGCCATAAACATGTTTGTCTGAGTCTTCTATCAAAAGTTACAGCGATTTATATGAAGTGGTTGAAAAACGCTTTATTTCGCCAAGACAGTGTGTTTCTCACTGTTACATGCATTTGAAAGGGAAACTCGCCTGAGACAAAGTATAGGTTTTCATTATGTGAATAATTTTAAAATCTTAGCTCAAACGGCTGCAAAACCTGTTTGCCCAGCACGGGGATATTGAGTTCTATAAGATAAAGCCATAAACATGTTTGTCTGAGTCTTCTATCAAAAGTTACAGCGATTTATATGAAGTGGTTGAAAAACGCTTTATTTCGCCAAGACAGTGTGTTTCTCACTGTTACATGCATTTGAATGGGAAACTCGCCTGAAACAACGTATAGGTTTTCATTATGTGAATAATTTTAAAATCTTAGCTCAAACGGCTGCAAAACCTGTTTGCCCAGCACGGGGATATTGAGTTCTATAAGATAAAGCCATAAACATGTTTGTCTGAGTCTTCTATCAAAAGTTACAGCGATTTATATGAAGTTGTTCAAAAACGCTTTATTTCGCCAAGACAATGCGTTTCTCACTGTTACATGCATTTGAATGGGAAACTCGCCTGAAACAAAGTATAGGTTTTCATTATGTGAATAATTTTAAAATCTTAGCTCAAACGGCTGCAAAACCTGTTTGCCCAGCACGGGGATATTGAGTTCTATAAGATAAAGCCATAAACATGTTTGTCTGAGTCTTCTATCAAAAGTTACAGCGATTTATATGAAGTTGTTCAAAAACGCTTTATTTCGCCAAGACAATGCGTTTCTCACTGTTACATGCATTTGAATGGGAAACTCGCCTGAAACAACGTATAGGTTTTCATTATGTGAATAATTTTTAAATCTTAGCTCAAACGGCTGCAAAACCTGTTTGCCCAGCACGGGGATATTGAGTTCTATAAGATAAAGCCATAAACATGTTTGTCTGAGTCTTCTATCAAAAGTTACAGCGATTTATATGAAGTTGTTCAAAAACGCTTTATTTCGCCAAGACAATGCGTTTCTCACTGTTACATGCATTTGAATGGGAAACTCGCCTGAAACAACGTATAGGTTTTCATTATGTGAATAATTTTAAAATCTTAGCTCAAACGGCTGCAAAACCTGTTTGCCCAGCACGGGGATATTGAGTTCTATAAGATAAAGCCATAAACATGTTTGTCTGAGTCTTCTATCAAAAGTTACAGCGATTTATATGAAGTTGTTCAAAAACGCTTTATTTCGCCAAGACAATGCGTTTCTCACTGTTACATGCATTTGAATGGGAAACTCGCCTGAAACAAAGTATAGGTTTTCATTATGTGAATAATTTTAAAATCTTAGCTCAAACGGCTGCAAAACCTGTTTGCCCAGCACGGGGATATTGAGTTCTATAAGATAAAGCCATAAACATGTTTGTCTGAGTCTTCTATCAAAAGTTACAGCGATTTATATGAAGTTGTTCAAAAACGCTTTATTTCGCCAAGACAATGCGTTTCTCACTGTTACATGCATTTGAATGGGAAACTCGCCTGAAACAACGTATAGGTTTTCATTATGTGAATAATTTTAAAATCTTAGCTCAAACGGCTGCAAAACCTGTTTGCCCAGCACGGGGATATTGAGTTCTATAAGATAAAGCCATAAACATGTTTGTCTGAGTCTTCTATCAAAAGTTACAGCGATTTATATGAAGTTGTTCAAAAACGCTTTATTTCGCCAAGACAATGCGTTTCTCACTGTTACATGCATTTGAATGGGAAACTCGCCTGAAACAAAGTATAGGTTTTCATTATGTGAATAATTTTAAAATCTTAGCTCAAACGGCTGCAAAACCTGTTTGCCCAGCACGGGGATATTGAGTTCTATAAGATAAAGCCATAAACATGTTTGTCTGAGTCTTCTATCAAAAGTTACAGCGATTTATATGAAGTTGTTCAAAAACGCTTTATTTCGCCAAGACAATGCGTTTCTCACTGTTACATGCATTTGAATGGGAAACTCGCCTGAAACAACGTATAGGTTTTCATTATGTGAATAATTTTAAAATCTTAGCTCAAACGGCTGCAAAACCTGTTTGCCCAGCACGGGGATATTGAGTTCTATAAGATAAAGCCATAAACATGTTTGTCTGAGTCTTCTATCAAAAGTTACAGCGATTTATATGAAGTTGTTCAAAAACGCTTTATTTCGCCAAGACAATGCGTTTCTCACTGTTACATGCATTTGAATGGGAAACTCGCCTGAAACAAAGTATAGGTTTTCATTATGTGAATAATTTTAAAATCTTAGCTCAAACGGCTGCAAAACCTGTTTGCCCAGCACGGGGATATTGAGTTCTATAAGATAAAGCCATAAACATGTTTGTCTGAGTCTTCTATCAAAAGTTACAGCGATTTATATGAAGTTGTTCAAAAACGCTTTATTTCGCCAAGACAATGCGTTTCTCACTGTTACATGCATTTGAATGGGAAACTCGCCTGAAACAACGTATAGGTTTTCATTATGTGAATAATTTTTAAATCTTAGCTCAAACGGCTGCAAAACCTGTTTGCCCAGCACGGGGATATTGAGTTCTATAAGATAAAGCCATAAACATGTTTGTCTGAGTCTTCTATCAAAAGTTACAGCGATTTATATGAAGTTGTTCAAAAACGCTTTATTTCGCCAAGACAATGCGTTTCTCACTGTTACATGCATTTGAATGGGAAACTCGCCTGAAACAACGTATAGGTTTTCATTATGTGAATAATTTTAAAATCTTAGCTCAAACGGCTGCAAAACCTGTTTGCCCAGCACGGGGATATTGAGTTCTATAAGATAAAGCCATAAACATGTTTGTCTGAGTCTTCTATCAAAAGTTACAGCGATTTATATGAAGTTGTTCAAAAACGCTTTATTTCGCCAAGACAATGCGTTTCTCACTGTTACATGCATTTGAATGGGAAACTCGCCTGAAACAAAGTATAGGTTTTCATTATGTGAATAATTTTAAAATCTTAGCTCAAACGGCTGCAAAACCTGTTTGCCCAGCACGGGGATATTGAGTTCTATAAGATAAAGCCATAAACATGTTTGTCTGAGTCTTCTATCAAAAGTTACAGCGATTTATATGAAGTTGTTCAAAAACGCTTTATTTCGCCAAGACAATGCGTTTCTCACTGTTACATGCATTTGAATGGGAAACTCGCCTGAAACAACGTATAGGTTTTCATTATGTGAATAATTTTAAAATCTTAGCTCAAACGGCTGCAAAACCTGTTTGCCCAGCACGGGGATATTGAGTTCTATAAGATAAAGCCATAAACATGTTTGTCTGAGTCTTCTATCAAAAGTTACAGCGATTTATATGAAGTTGTTCAAAAACGCTTTATTTCGCCAAGACAATGCGTTTCTCACTGTTACATGCATTTGAATGGGAAACTCGCCTGAAACAAAGTATAGGTTTTCATTATGTGAATAATTTTAAAATCTTAGCTCAAACGGCTGCAAAACCTGTTTGCCCAGCACGGGGATATTGAGTTCTATAAGATAAAGCCATAAACATGTTTGTCTGAGTCTTCTATCAAAAGTTACAGCGATTTATATGAAGTTGTTCAAAAACGCTTTATTTCGCCAAGACAATGCGTTTCTCACTGTTACATGCATTTGAATGGGAAACTCGCCTGAAACAACGTATAGGTTTTCATTATGTGAATAATTTTAAAATCTTAGCTCAAACGGCTGCAAAACCTGTTTGCCCAGCACGGGGATATTGAGTTCTATAAGATAAAGCCATAAACATGTTTGTCTGAGTCTTCTATCAAAAGTTACAGCGATTTATATGAAGTTGTTCAAAAACGCTTTATTTCGCCAAGACAATGCGTTTCTCACTGTTACATGCATTTGAATGGGAAACTCGCCTGAAACAAAGTATAGGTTTTCATTATGTGAATAATTTTAAAATCTTAGCTCAAACGGCTGCAAAACCTGTTTGCCCAGCACGGGGATATTGAGTTCTATAAGATAAAGCCATAAACATGTTTGTCTGAGTCTTCTATCAAAAGTTACAGCGATTTATATGAAGTTGTTCAAAAACGCTTTATTTCGCCAAGACAATGCGTTTCTCACTGTTACATGCATTTGAATGGGAAACTCGCCTGAAACAAAGTATAGGTTTTCATTATGTGAATAATTTTAAAATCTTAGCTCAAACGGCTGCAAAACCTGTTTGCCCAGCACGGGGATATTGAGTTCTATAAGATAAAGCCATAAACATGTTTGTCTGAGTCTTCTATCAAAAGTTACAGCGATTTATATGAAGTGGTTGAAAAACGCTTTATTTCGCCAAGACAGTGTGTTTCTCACTGTTACATGCATTTGAATGGGAAACTCGCCTGAAACAACGTATAGGTTTTCATTATGTGAATAATTTTAAAATCTTAGCTCAAACGGCTGCAAAACCTGTTTGCCCAGCACGGGGATATTGAGTTCTATAAGATAAAGCCATAAACATGTTTGTCTGAGTCTTCTATCAAAAGTTACAGCGATTTATATGAAGTTGTTCAAAAACGCTTTATTTCGCCAAGACAATGCGTTTCTCACTGTTACATGCATTTGAATGGGAAACTCGCCTGAAACAACGTATAGGTTTTCATTATGTGAATAATTTTAAAATCTTAGCTCAAACGGCTGCAAAACCTGTTTGCCCAGCACGGGGATATTGAGTTCTATAAGATAAAGCCATAAACATGTTTGTCTGAGTCTTCTATCAAAAGTTACAGCGATTTATATGAAGTTGTTCAAAAACGCTTTATTTCGCCAAGACAATGCGTTTCTCACTGTTACATGCATTTGAATGGGAAACTCGCCTGAAACAACGTATAGGTTTTCATTATGTGAATAATTTTAAAATCTTAGCTCAAACGGCTGCAAAACCTGTTTGCCCAGCACGGGGATATTGAGTTCTATAAGATAAAGCCATAAACATGTTTGTCTGAGTCTTCTATCAAAAGTTACAGCGATTTATATGAAGTGGTTGAAAAACGCTTTATTTCGCCAAGACAGTGTGTTTCTCACTGTTACATGCATTTGAATGGGAAACTCGCCTGAAACAACGTATAGGTTTTCATTATGTGAATAATTTTAAAATCTTAGCTCAAACGGCTGCAAAACCTGTTTGCCCAGCACGGGGATATTGAGTTCTATAAGATAAAGCCATAAACATGTTTGTCTGAGTCTTCTATCAAAAGTTACAGCGATTTATATGAAGTGGTTGAAAAACGCTTTATTTCGCCAAGACAGTGCGTTTCTCACTGTTACATGCATTTGAATGGGAAACTCGCCTGAGACAAAGTATAGGTTTTCATTATGTGAATAATTTTAAAATCTTAGCTCAAACGGCTGCAAAACCTGTTTGCCCAGCACGGGGATATTGAGTTCTATAAGATAAAGCCATAAACATGTTTGTCTGAGTCTTCTATCAAAAGTTACAGCGATTTATATGAAGTTGTTCAAAAACGCTTTATTTCGCCAAGACAATGCGTTTCTCACTGTTACATGCATTTGAATGGGAAACTCGCCTGAAACAACGTATAGGTTTTCATTATGTGAATAATTTTAAAATCTTAGCTCAAACGGCTGCAAAACCTGTTTGCCCAGCACGGGGATATTGAGTTCTATAAGATAAAGCCATAAACATGTTTGTCTGAGTCTTCTATCAAAAGTTACAGCGATTTATATGAAGTTGTTCAAAAACGCTTTATTTCGCCAAGACAATGCGTTTCTCACTGTTACATGCATTTGAATGGGAAACTCGCCTGAAACAAAGTATAGGTTTTCATTATGTGAATAATTTTAAAATCTTAGCTCAAACGGCTGCAAAACCTGTTTGCCCAGCACGGGGATATTGAGTTCTATAAGATAAAGCCATAAACATGTTTGTCTGAGTCTTCTATCAAAAGTTACAGCGATTTATATGAAGTTGTTCAAAAACGCTTTATTTCGCCAAGACAATGCGTTTCTCACTGTTACATGCATTTGAATGGGAAACTCGCCTGAAACAAAGTATAGGTTTTCATTATGTGAATAATTTTAAAATCTTAGCTCAAACGGCTGCAAAACCTGTTTGCCCAGCACGGGGATATTGAGTTCTATAAGATAAAGCCATAAACATGTTTGTCTGAGTCTTCTATCAAAAGTTACAGCGATTTATATGAAGTTGTTCAAAAACGCTTTATTTCGCCAAGACAATGCGTTTCTCACTGTTACATGCATTTGAATGGGAAACTCGCCTGAAACAAAGTATAGGTTTTCATTATGTGAATAATTTTAAAATCTTAGCTCAAACGGCTGCAAAACCTGTTTGCCCAGCACGGGGATATTGAGTTCTATAAGATAAAGCCATAAACATGTTTGTCTGAGTCTTCTATCAAAAGTTACAGCGATTTATATGAAGTTGTTCAAAAACGCTTTATTTCGCCAAGACAATGCGTTTCTCACTGTTACATGCATTTGAATGGGAAACTCGCCTGAAACAACGTATAGGTTTTCATTATGTGAATAATTTTAAAATCTTAGCTCAAACGGCTGCAAAACCTGTTTGCCCAGCACGGGGATATTGAGTTCTATAAGATAAAGCCATAAACATGTTTGTCTGAGTCTTCTATCAAAAGTTACAGCGATTTATATGAAGTTGTTCAAAAACGCTTTATTTCGCCAAGACAATGCGTTTCTCACTGTTACATGCATTTGAATGGGAAACTCGCCTGAAACAACGTATAGGTTTTCATTATGTGAATAATTTTAAAATCTTAGCTCAAACGGCTGCAAAACCTGTTTGCCCAGCACGGGGATATTGAGTTCTATAAGATAAAGCCATAAACATGTTTGTCTGAGTCTTCTATCAAAAGTTACAGCGATTTATATGAAGTTGTTCAAAAACGCTTTATTTCGCCAAGACAATGCGTTTCTCACTGTTACATGCATTTGAATGGGAAACTCGCCTGAAACAACGTATAGGTTTTCATTATGTGAATAATTTTAAAATCTTAGCTCAAACGGCTGCAAAACCTGTTTGCCCAGCACGGGGATATTGAGTTCTATAAGATAAAGCCATAAACATGTTTGTCTGAGTCTTCTATCAAAAGTTACAGCGATTTATATGAAGTGGTTGAAAAACGCTTTATTTCGCCAAGACAGTGTGTTTCTCACTGTTACATGCATTTGAATGGGAAACTCGCCTGAAACAACGTATAGGTTTTCATTATGTGAATAATTTTAAAATCTTAGCTCAAACGGCTGCAAAACCTGTTTGCCCAGCACGGGGATATTGAGTTCTATAAGATAAAGCCATAAACATGTTTGTCTGAGTCTTCTATCAAAAGTTACAGCGATTTATATGAAGTGGTTGAAAAACGCTTTATTTCGCCAAGACAGTGTGTTTCTCACTGTTACATGCATTTGAATGGGAAACTCGCCTGAGACAAAGTATAGGTTTTCATTATGTGAATAATTTTAAAATCTTAGCTCAAACGGCTGCAAAACCTGTTTGCCCAGCACGGGGATATTGAGTTCTATAAGATAAAGCCATAAACATGTTTGTCTGAGTCTTCTATCAAAAGTTACAGCGATTTATATGAAGTGGTTGAAAAACGCTTTATTTCGCCAAGACAGTGTGTTTCTCACTGTTACATGCATTTGAATGGGAAACTCGCCTGAAACAACGTATAGGTTTTCATTATGTGAATAATTTTAAAATCTTAGCTCAAACGGCTGCAAAACCTGTTTGCCCAGCACGGGGATATTGAGTTCTATAAGATAAAGCCATAAACATGTTTGTCTGAGTCTTCTATCAAAAGTTACAGCGATTTATATGAAGTTGTTCAAAAACGCTTTATTTCGCCAAGACAATGCGTTTCTCACTGTTACATGCATTTGAATGGGAAACTCGCCTGAAACAAAGTATAGGTTTTCATTATGTGAATAATTTTAAAATCTTAGCTCAAACGGCTGCAAAACCTGTTTGCCCAGCACGGGGATATTGAGTTCTATAAGATAAAGCCATAAACATGTTTGTCTGAGTCTTCTATCAAAAGTTACAGCGATTTATATGAAGTTGTTCAAAAACGCTTTATTTCGCCAAGACAATGCGTTTCTCACTGTTACATGCATTTGAATGGGAAACTCGCCTGAAACAACGTATAGGTTTTCATTATGTGAATAATTTTAAAATCTTAGCTCAAACGGCTGCAAAACCTGTTTGCCCAGCACGGGGATATTGAGTTCTATAAGATAAAGCCATAAACATGTTTGTCTGAGTCTTCTATCAAAAGTTACAGCGATTTATATGAAGTTGTTCAAAAACGCTTTATTTCGCCAAGACAATGCGTTTCTCACTGTTACATGCATTTGAATGGGAAACTCGCCTGAAACAAAGTATAGGTTTTCATTATGTGAATAATTTTAAAATCTTAGCTCAAACGGCTGCAAAACCTGTTTGCCCAGCACGGGGATATTGAGTTCTATAAGATAAAGCCATAAACATGTTTGTCTGAGTCTTCTATCAAAAGTTACAGCGATTTATATGAAGTTGTTCAAAAACGCTTTATTTCGCCAAGACAATGCGTTTCTCACTGTTACATGCATTTGAATGGGAAACTCGCCTGAAACAAAGTATAGGTTTTCATTATGTGAATAATTTTAAAATCTTAGCTCAAACGGCTGCAAAACCTGTTTGCCCAGCACGGGGATATTGAGTTCTATAAGATAAAGCCATAAACATGTTTGTCTGAGTCTTCTATCAAAAGTTACAGCGATTTATATGAAGTTGTTCAAAAACGCTTTATTTCGCCAAGACAATGCGTTTCTCACTGTTACATGCATTTGAATGGGAAACTCGCCTGAAACAACGTATAGGTTTTCATTATGTGAATAATTTTAAAATCTTAGCTCAAACGGCTGCAAAACCTGTTTGCCCAGCACGGGGATATTGAGTTCTATAAGATAAAGCCATAAACATGTTTGTCTGAGTCTTCTATCAAAAGTTACAGCGATTTATATGAAGTTGTTCAAAAACGCTTTATTTCGCCAAGACAATGCGTTTCTCACTGTTACATGCATTTGAATGGGAAACTCGCCTGAAACAACGTATAGGTTTTCATTATGTGAATAATTTTAAAATCTTAGCTCAAACGGCTGCAAAACCTGTTTGCCCAGCACGGGGATATTGAGTTCTATAAGATAAAGCCATAAACATGTTTGTCTGAGTCTTCTATCAAAAGTTACAGCGATTTATATGAAGTTGTTCAAAAACGCTTTATTTCGCCAAGACAATGCGTTTCTCACTGTTACATGCATTTGAATGGGAAACTCGCCTGAAACAAAGTATAGGTTTTCATTATGTGAATAATTTTAAAATCTTAGCTCAAACGGCTGCAAAACCTATTTGCCCAGCACGGGGCTATTGAGTTCTATAAGATAAAGCCATAAACATGTTTGTCTGAGTCTTCTATCAAAAGTTACAGCGATTTATATGAAGTTGTTCAAAAACGCTTTATTTCGCCAAGACAATGCGTTTCTCACTGTTACATGCATTTGAATGGGAAACTCGCCTGAAACAAAGTATAGGTTTTCATTATGTGAATAATTTTAAAATCTTAGCTCAAACGGCTGCAAAACCTGTTTGCCCAGCACGGGGATATTGAGTTCTATAAGATAAAGCCATAAACATGTTTGTCTGAGTCTTCTATCAAAAGTTACAGCGATTTATATGAAGTTGTTCAAAAACGCTTTATTTCGCCAAGACAATGCGTTTCTCACTGTTACATGCATTTGAATGGGAAACTCGCCTGAAACAAAGTATAGGTTTTCATTATGTGAATAATTTTAAAATCTTAGCTCAAACGGCTGCAAAACCTGTTTGCCCAGCACGGGGATATTGAGTTCTATAAGATAAAGCCATAAACATGTTTGTCTGAGTCTTCTATCAAAAGTTACAGCGATTTATATGAAGTTGTTCAAAAACGCTTTATTTCGCCAAGACAATGCGTTTCTCACTGTTACATGCATTTGAATGGGAAACTCGCCTGAAACAACGTATAGGTTTTCATTATGTGAATAATTTTAAAATCTTAGCTCAAACGGCTGCAAAACCTGTTTGCCCAGCACGGGGATATTGAGTTCTATAAGATAAAGCCATAAACATGTTTGTCTGAGTCTTCTATCAAAAGTTACAGCGATTTATATGAAGTTGTTCAAAAACGCTTTATTTCGCCAAGACAATGCGTTTCTCACTGTTACATGCATTTGAATGGGAAACTCGCCTGAAACAACGTATAGGTTTTCATTATGTGAATAATTTTAAAATCTTAGCTCAAACGGCTGCAAAACCTGTTTGCCCAGCACGGGGATATTGAGTTCTATAAGATAAAGCCATAAACATGTTTGTCTGAGTCTTCTATCAAAAGTTACAGCGATTTATATGAAGTTGTTCAAAAACGCTTTATTTCGCCAAGACAATGCGTTTCTCACTGTTACATGCATTTGAATGGGAAACTCGCCTGAAACAACGTATAGGTTTTCATTATGTGAATAATTTTAAAATCTTAGCTCAAACGGCTGCAAAACCTGTTTGCCCAGCACGGGGATATTGAGTTCTATAAGATAAAGCCATAAACATGTTTGTCTGAGTCTTCTATCAAAAGTTACAGCGATTTATATGAAGTTGTTCAAAAACGCTTTATTTCGCCAAGACAATGCGTTTCTCACTGTTACATGCATTTGAATGGGAAACTCGCCTGAAACAAAGTATAGGTTTTCATTATGTGAATAATTTTAAAATCTTAGCTCAAACGGCTGCAAAACCTGTTTGCCCAGCACGGGGATATTGAGTTCTATAAGATAAAGCCATAAACATGTTTGTCTGAGTCTTCTATCAAAAGTTACAGCGATTTATATGAAGTTGTTCAAAAACGCTTTATTTCGCCAAGACAATGCGTTTCTCACTGTTACATGCATTTGAATGGGAAACTCGCCTGAAACAAAGTATAGGTTTTCATTATGTGAATAATTTTAAAATCTTAGCTCAAACGGCTGCAAAACCTGTTTGCCCAGCACGGGGATATTGAGTTCTATAAGATAAAGCCATAAACATGTTTGTCTGAGTCTTCTATCAAAAGTTACAGCGATTTATATGAAGTTGTTCAAAAACGCTTTATTTCGCCAAGACAATGCGTTTCTCACTGTTACATGCATTTGAATGGGAAACTCGCCTGAAACAACGTATAGGTTTTCATTATGTGAATAATTTTAAAATCTTAGCTCAAACGGCTGCAAAACCTGTTTGCCCAGCACGGGGATATTGAGTTCTATAAGATAAAGCCATAAACATGTTTGTCTGAGTCTTCTATCAAAAGTTACAGCGATTTATATGAAGTTGTTCAAAAACGCTTTATTTCGCCAAGACAATGCGTTTCTCACTGTTACATGCATTTGAATGGGAAACTCGCCTGAAACAACGTATAGGTTTTCATTATGTGAATAATTTTAAAATCTTAGCTCAAACGGCTGCAAAACCTGTTTGCCCAGCACGGGGATATTGAGTTCTATAAGATAAAGCCATAAACATGTTTGTCTGAGTCTTCTATCAAAAGTTACAGCGATTTATATGAAGTTGTTCAAAAACGCTTTATTTCGCCAAGACAATGCGTTTCTCACTGTTACATGCATTTGAATGGGAAACTCGCCTGAAACAAAGTATAGGTTTTCATTATGTGAATAATTTTAAAATCTTAGCTCAAACGGCTGCAAAACCTGTTTGCCCAGCACGGGGATATTGAGTTCTATAAGATAAAGCCATAAACATGTTTGTCTGAGTCTTCTATCAAAAGTTACAGCGATTTATATGAAGTTGTTCAAAAACGCTTTATTTCGCCAAGACAATGCGTTTCTCACTGTTACATGCATTTGAATGGGAAACTCGCCTGAAACAAAGTATAGGTTTTCATTATGTGAATAATTTTAAAATCTTAGCTCAAACGGCTGCAAAACCTATTTGCCCAGCACGGGGCTATTGAGTTCTATAAGATAAAGCCATAAACATGTTTGTCTGAGTCTTCTATCAAAAGTTACAGCGATTTATATGAAGTTGTTCAAAAACGCTTTATTTCGCCAAGACAATGCGTTTCTCACTGTTACATGCATTTGAATGGGAAACTCGCCTGAAACAAAGTATAGGTTTTCATTATGTGAATAATTTTAAAATCTTAGCTCAAACGGCTGCAAAACCTGTTTGCCCAGCACGGGGATATTGAGTTCTATAAGATAAAGCCATAAACATGTTTGTCTGAGTCTTCTATCAAAAGTTACAGCGATTTATATGAAGTTGTTCAAAAACGCTTTATTTCGCCAAGACAATGCGTTTCTCACTGTTACATGCATTTGAATGGGAAACTCGCCTGAAACAAAGTATAGGTTTTCATTATGTGAATAATTTTAAAATCTTAGCTCAAACGGCTGCAAAACCTGTTTGCCCAGCACGGGGATATTGAGTTCTATAAGATAAAGCCATAAACATGTTTGTCTGAGTCTTCTATCAAAAGTTACAGCGATTTATATGAAGTTGTTCAAAAACGCTTTATTTCGCCAAGACAATGCGTTTCTCACTGTTACATGCATTTGAATGGGAAACTCGCCTGAAACAACGTATAGGTTTTCATTATGTGAATAATTTTAAAATCTTAGCTCAAACGGCTGCAAAACCTGTTTGCCCAGCACGGGGATATTGAGTTCTATAAGATAAAGCCATAAACATGTTTGTCTGAGTCTTCTATCAAAAGTTACAGCGATTTATATGAAGTTGTTCAAAAACGCTTTATTTCGCCAAGACAATGCGTTTCTCACTGTTACATGCATTTGAATGGGAAACTCGCCTGAAACAACGTATAGGTTTTCATTATGTGAATAATTTTAAAATCTTAGCTCAAACGGCTGCAAAACCTGTTTGCCCAGCACGGGGATATTGAGTTCTATAAGATAAAGCCATAAACATGTTTGTCTGAGTCTTCTATCAAAAGTTACAGCGATTTATATGAAGTTGTTCAAAAACGCTTTATTTCGCCAAGACAATGCGTTTCTCACTGTTACATGCATTTGAATGGGAAACTCGCCTGAAACAAAGTATAGGTTTTCATTATGTGAATAATTTTAAAATCTTAGCTCAAACGGCTGCAAAACCTGTTTGCCCAGCACGGGGATATTGAGTTCTATAAGATAAAGCCATAAACATGTTTGTCTGAGTCTTCTATCAAAAGTTACAGCGATTTATATGAAGTTGTTCAAAAACGCTTTATTTCGCCAAGACAATGCGTTTCTCACTGTTACATGCATTTGAATGGGAAACTCGCCTGAAACAACGTATAGGTTTTCATTATGTGAATAATTTTAAAATCTTAGCTCAAACGGCTGCAAAACCTGTTTGCCCAGCACGGGGATATTGAGTTCTATAAGATAAAGCCATAAACATGTTTGTCTGAGTCTTCTATCAAAAGTTACAGCGATTTATATGAAGTTGTTCAAAAACGCTTTATTTCGCCAAGACAATGCGTTTCTCACTGTTACATGCATTTGAATGGGAAACTCGCCTGAAACAACGTATAGGTTTTCATTATGTGAATAATTTTAAAATCTTAGCTCAAACGGCTGCAAAACCTGTTTGCCCAGCACGGGGATATTGAGTTCTATAAGATAAAGCCATAAACATGTTTGTCTGAGTCTTCTATCAAAAGTTACAGCGATTTATATGAAGTTGTTCAAAAACGCTTTATTTCGCCAAGACAATGCGTTTCTCACTGTTACATGCATTTGAATGGGAAACTCGCCTGAAACAACGTATAGGTTTTCATTATGTGAATAATTTTAAAATCTTAGCTCAAACGGCTGCAAAACCTGTTTGCCCAGCACGGGGATATTGAGTTCTATAAGATAAAGCCATAAACATGTTTGTCTGAGTCTTCTATCAAAAGTTACAGCGATTTATATGAAGTGGTTGAAAAACGCTTTATTTCGCCAAGACAGTGTGTTTCTCACTGTTACATGCATTTGAATGGGAAACTCGCCTGAAACAACGTATAGGTTTTCATTATGTGAATAATTTTAAAATCTTAGCTCAAACGGCTGCAAAACCTGTTTGCCCAGCACGGGGATATTGAGTTCTATAAGATAAAGCCATAAACATGTTTGTCTGAGTCTTCTATCAAAAGTTACAGCGATTTATATGAAGTTGTTCAAAAACGCTTTATTTCGCCAAGACAATGCGTTTCTCACTGTTACATGCATTTGAATGGGAAACTCGCCTGAAACAAAGTATAGGTTTTCATTATGTGAATAATTTTAAAATCTTAGCTCAAACGGCTGCAAAACCTGTTTGCCCAGCACGGGGATATTGAGTTCTATAAGATAAAGCCATAAACATGTTTGTCTGAGTCTTCTATCAAAAGTTACAGCGATTTATATGAAGTTGTTCAAAAACGCTTTATTTCGCCAAGACAATGCGTTTCTCACTGTTACATGCATTTGAATGGGAAACTCGCCTGAAACAAAGTATAGGTTTTCATTATGTGAATAATTTTAAAATCTTAGCTCAAACGGCTGCAAAACCTGTTTGCCCAGCACGGGGCTATTGAGTTCTATAAGATAAAGCCATAAACATGTTTGTCTGAGTCTTCTATCAAAAGTTACAGCGATTTATATGAAGTTGTTCAAAAACGCTTTATTTCGCCAAGACAATGCGTTTCTCACTGTTACATGCATTTGAATGGGAAACTCGCCTGAAACAAAGTATAGGTTTTCATTATGTGAATAATTTTAAAATCTTAGCTCAAACGGCTGCAAAACCTGTTTGCCCAGCACGGGGATATTGAGTTCTATAAGATAAAGCCATAAACATGTTTGTCTGAGTCTTCTATCAAAAGTTACAGCGATTTATATGAAGTTGTTCAAAAACGCTTTATTTCGCCAAGACAATGCGTTTCTCACTGTTACATGCATTTGAATGGGAAACTCGCCTGAAACAAAGTATAGGTTTTCATTATGTGAATAATTTTAAAATCTTAGCTCAAACGGCTGCAAAACCTGTTTGCCCAGCACGGGGATATTGAGTTCTATAAGATAAAGCCATAAACATGTTTGTCTGAGTCTTCTATCAAAAGTTACAGCGATTTATATGAAGTTGTTCAAAAACGCTTTATTTCGCCAAGACAATGCGTTTCTCACTGTTACATGCATTTGAATGGGAAACTCGCCTGAAACAACGTATAGGTTTTCATTATGTGAATAATTTTAAAATCTTAGCTCAAACGGCTGCAAAACCTGTTTGCCCAGCACGGGGATATTGAGTTCTATAAGATAAAGCCATAAACATGTTTGTCTGAGTCTTCTATCAAAAGTTACAGCGATTTATATGAAGTTGTTCAAAAACGCTTTATTTCGCCAAGACAATGCGTTTCTCACTGTTACATGCATTTGAATGGGAAACTCGCCTGAAACAACGTATAGGTTTTCATTATGTGAATAATTTTAAAATCTTAGCTCAAACGGCTGCAAAACCTGTTTGCCCAGCACGGGGATATTGAGTTCTATAAGATAAAGCCATAAACATGTTTGTCTGAGTCTTCTATCAAAAGTTACAGCGATTTATATGAAGTTGTTCAAAAACGCTTTATTTCGCCAAGACAATGCGTTTCTCACTGTTACATGCATTTGAATGGGAAACTCGCCTGAAACAAAGTATAGGTTTTCATTATGTGAATAATTTTAAAATCTTAGCTCAAACGGCTGCAAAACCTGTTTGCCCAGCACGGGGATATTGAGTTCTATAAGATAAAGCCATAAACATGTTTGTCTGAGTCTTCTATCAAAAGTTACAGCGATTTATATGAAGTTGTTCAAAAACGCTTTATTTCGCCAAGACAATGCGTTTCTCACTGTTACATGCATTTGAATGGGAAACTCGCCTGAAACAAAGTATAGGTTTTCATTATGTGAATAATTTTAAAATCTTAGCTCAAACGGCTGCAAAACCTGTTTGCCCAGCACGGGGATATTGAGTTCTATAAGATAAAGCCATAAACATGTTTGTCTGAGTCTTCTATCAAAAGTTACAGCGATTTATATGAAGTTGTTCAAAAACGCTTTATTTCGCCAAGACAATGCGTTTCTCACTGTTACATGCATTTGAATGGGAAACTCGCCTGAAACAACGTATAGGTTTTCATTATGTGAATAATTTTAAAATCTTAGCTCAAACGGCTGCAAAACCTGTTTGCCCAGCACGGGGATATTGAGTTCTATAAGATAAAGCCATAAACATGTTTGTCTGAGTCTTCTATCAAAAGTTACAGCGATTTATATGAAGTTGTTCAAAAACGCTTTATTTCGCCAAGACAATGCGTTTCTCACTGTTACATGCATTTGAATGGGAAACTCGCCTGAAACAACGTATAGGTTTTCATTATGTGAATAATTTTAAAATCTTAGCTCAAACGGCTGCAAAACCTGTTTGCCCAGCACGGGGATATTGAGTTCTATAAGATAAAGCCATAAACATGTTTGTCTGAGTCTTCTATCAAAAGTTACAGCGATTTATATGAAGTTGTTCAAAAACGCTTTATTTCGCCAAGACAATGCGTTTCTCACTGTTACATGCATTTGAATGGGAAACTCGCCTGAAACAACGTATAGGTTTTCATTATGTGAATAATTTTAAAATCTTAGCTCAAACGGCTGCAAAACCTGTTTGCCCAGCACGGGGATATTGAGTTCTATAAGATAAAGCCATAAACATGTTTGTCTGAGTCTTCTATCAAAAGTTACAGCGATTTATATGAAGTGGTTGAAAAACGCTTTATTTCGCCAAGACAGTGTGTTTCTCACTGTTACATGCATTTGAATGGGAAACTCGCCTGAAACAACGTATAGGTTTTCATTATGTGAATAATTTTAAAATCTTAGCTCAAACGGCTGCAAAACCTGTTTGCCCAGCACGGGGATATTGAGTTCTATAAGATAAAGCCATAAACATGTTTGTCTGAGTCTTCTATCAAAAGTTACAGCGATTTATATGAAGTTGTTCAAAAACGCTTTATTTCGCCAAGACAATGCGTTTCTCACTGTTACATGCATTTGAATGGGAAACTCGCCTGAAACAAAGTATAGGTTTTCATTATGTGAATAATTTTAAAATCTTAGCTCAAACGGCTGCAAAACCTGTTTGCCCAGCACGGGGATATTGAGTTCTATAAGATAAAGCCATAAACATGTTTGTCTGAGTCTTCTATCAAAAGTTACAGCGATTTATATGAAGTTGTTCAAAAACGCTTTATTTCGCCAAGACAATGCGTTTCTCACTGTTACATGCATTTGAATGGGAAACTCGCCTGAAACAACGTATAGGTTTTCATTATGTGAATAATTTTAAAATCTTAGCTCAAACGGCTGCAAAACCTGTTTGCCCAGCACGGGGATATTGAGTTCTATAAGATAAAGCCATAAACATGTTTGTCTGAGTCTTCTATCAAAAGTTACAGCGATTTATATGAAGTTGTTCAAAAACGCTTTATTTCGCCAAGACAATGCGTTTCTCACTGTTACATGCATTTGAATGGGAAACTCGCCTGAAACAACGTATAGGTTTTCATTATGTGAATAATTTTAAAATCTTAGCTCAAACGGCTGCAAAACCTGTTTGCCCAGCACGGGGATATTGAGTTCTATAAGATAAAGCCATAAACATGTTTGTCTGAGTCTTCTATCAAAAGTTACAGCGATTTATATGAAGTGGTTGAAAAACGCTTTATTTCGCCAAGACAGTGTGTTTCTCACTGTTACATGCATTTGAATGGGAAACTCGCCTGAAACAACGTATAGGTTTTCATTATGTGAATAATTTTAAAATCTTAGCTCAAACGGCTGCAAAACCTGTTTGCCCAGCACGGGGATATTGAGTTCTATAAGATAAAGCCATAAACATGTTTGTCTGAGTCTTCTATCAAAAGTTACAGCGATTTATATGAAGTTGTTCAAAAACGCTTTATTTCGCCAAGACAATGCGTTTCTCACTGTTACATGCATTTGAATGGGAAACTCGCCTGAAACAAAGTATAGGTTTTCATTATGTGAATAATTTTAAAATCTTAGCTCAAACGGCTGCAAAACCTGTTTGCCCAGCACGGGGATATTGAGTTCTATAAGATAAAGCCATAAACATGTTTGTCTGAGTCTTCTATCAAAAGTTACAGCGATTTATATGAAGTTGTTCAAAAACGCTTTATTTCGCCAAGACAATGCGTTTCTCACTGTTACATGCATTTGAATGGGAAACTCGCCTGAAACAACGTATAGGTTTTCATTATGTGAATAATTTTAAAATCTTAGCTCAAACGGCTGCAAAACCTGTTTGCCCAGCACGGGGATATTGAGTTCTATAAGATAAAGCCATAAACATGTTTGTCTGAGTCTTCTATCAAAAGTTACAGCGATTTATATGAAGTGGTTGAAAAACGCTTTATTTCGCCAAGACAGTGTGTTTCTCACTGTTACATGCATTTGAATGGGAAACTCGCCTGAGACAAAGTATAGGTTTTCATTATGTGAATAATTTTAAAATCTTAGCTCAAACGGCTGCAAAACCTGTTTGCCCAGCACGGGGATATTGAGTTCTATAAGATAAAGCCATAAACATGTTTGTCTGAGTCTTCTATCAAAAGTTACAGCGATTTATATGAAGTGGTTGAAAAACGCTTTATTTCGCCAAGACAGTGTGTTTCTCACTGTTACATGCATTTGAATGGGAAACTCGCCTGAAACAACGTATAGGTTTTCATTATGTGAATAATTTTAAAATCTTAGCTCAAACGGCTGCAAAACCTGTTTGCCCAGCACGGGGATATTGAGTTCTATAAGATAAAGCCATAAACATGTTTGTCTGAGTCTTCTATCAAAAGTTACAGCGATTTATATGAAGTTGTTCAAAAACGCTTTATTTCGCCAAGACAATGCGTTTCTCACTGTTACATGCATTTGAATGGGAAACTCGCCTGAAACAACGTATAGGTTTTCATTATGTGAATAATTTTAAAATCTTAGCTCAAACGGCTGCAAAACCTGTTTGCCCAGCACGGGGATATTGAGTTCTATAAGATAAAGCCATAAACATGTTTGTCTGAGTCTTCTATCAAAAGTTACAGCGATTTATATGAAGTTGTTCAAAAACGCTTTATTTCGCCAAGACAATGCGTTTCTCACTGTTACATGCATTTGAATGGGAAACTCGCCTGAAACAAAGTATAGGTTTTCATTATGTGAATAATTTTAAAATCTTAGCTCAAACGGCTGCAAAACCTGTTTGCCCAGCACGGGGATATTGAGTTCTATAAGATAAAGCCATAAACATGTTTGTCTGAGTCTTCTATCAAAAGTTACAGCGATTTATATGAAGTTGTTCAAAAACGCTTTATTTCGCCAAGACAATGCGTTTCTCACTGTTACATGCATTTGAATGGGAAACTCGCCTGAAACAAAGTATAGGTTTTCATTATGTGAATAATTTTAAAATCTTAGCTCAAACGGCTGCAAAACCTGTTTGCCCAGCACGGGGATATTGAGTTCTATAAGATAAAGCCATAAACATGTTTGTCTGAGTCTTCTATCAAAAGTTACAGCGATTTATATGAAGTTGTTCAAAAACGCTTTATTTCGCCAAGACAATGCGTTTCTCACTGTTACATGCATTTGAATGGGAAACTCGCCTGAAACAACGTATAGGTTTTCATTATGTGAATAATTTTAAAATCTTAGCTCAAACGGCTGCAAAACCTGTTTGCCCAGCACGGGGATATTGAGTTCTATAAGATAAAGCCATAAACATGTTTGTCTGAGTCTTCTATCAAAAGTTACAGCGATTTATATGAAGTTGTTCAAAAACGCTTTATTTCGCCAAGACAATGCGTTTCTCACTGTTACATGCATTTGAATGGGAAACTCGCCTGAAACAACGTATAGGTTTTCATTATGTGAATAATTTTAAAATCTTAGCTCAAACGGCTGCAAAACCTGTTTGCCCAGCACGGGGATATTGAGTTCTATAAGATAAAGCCATAAACATGTTTGTCTGAGTCTTCTATCAAAAGTTACAGCGATTTATATGAAGTGGTTGAAAAACGCTTTATTTCGCCAAGACAGTGTGTTTCTCACTGTTACATGCATTTGAATGGGAAACTCGCCTGAAACAACGTATAGGTTTTCATTATGTGAATAATTTTAAAATCTTAGCTCAAACGGCTGCAAAACCTGTTTGCCCAGCACGGGGATATTGAGTTCTATAAGATAAAGCCATAAACATGTTTGTCTGAGTCTTCTATCAAAAGTTACAGCGATTTATATGAAGTTGTTCAAAAACGCTTTATTTCGCCAAGACAATGCGTTTCTCACTGTTACATGCATTTGAATGGGAAACTCGCCTGAAACAAAGTATAGGTTTTCATTATGTGAATAATTTTAAAATCTTAGCTCAAACGGCTGCAAAACCTGTTTGCCCAGCACGGGGATATTGAGTTCTATAAGATAAAGCCATAAACATGTTTGTCTGAGTCTTCTATCAAAAGTTACAGCGATTTATATGAAGTTGTTCAAAAACGCTTTATTTCGCCAAGACAATGCGTTTCTCACTGTTACATGCATTTGAATGGGAAACTCGCCTGAAACAACGTATAGGTTTTCATTATGTGAATAATTTTAAAATCTTAGCTCAAACGGCTGCAAAACCTGTTTGCCCAGCACGGGGATATTGAGTTCTATAAGATAAAGCCATAAACATGTTTGTCTGAGTCTTCTATCAAAAGTTACAGCGATTTATATGAAGTTGTTCAAAAACGCTTTATTTCGCCAAGACAATGCGTTTCTCACTGTTACATGCATTTGAATGGGAAACTCGCCTGAAACAAAGTATAGGTTTTCATTATGTGAATAATTTTTAAATCTTAGCTCAAACGGCTGCAAAACCTGTTTGCCCAGCACGGGGATATTGAGTTCTATAAGATAAAGCCATAAACATGTTTGTCTGAGTCTTCTATCAAAAGTTACAGCGATTTATATGAAGTTGTTCAAAAACGCTTTATTTCGCCAAGACAGTGTGTTTCTCACTGTTACATGCATTTGAATGGGAAACTCGCCTGAGACAAAGTATAGGTTTTCATTATGTGAATAATTTTAAAATCTTAGCTCAAACGGCTGCAAAACCTGTTTGCCCAGCACGGGGATATTGAGTTCTATAAGATAAAGCCATAAACATGTTTGTCTGAGTCTTCTATCAAAAGTTACAGCGATTTATATGAAGTGGTTGAAAAACGCTTTATTTCGCCAAGACAGTGTGTTTCTCACTGTTACATGCATTTGAATGGGAAACTCGCCTGAAACAACGTATAGGTTTTCATTATGTGAATAATTTTAAAATCTTAGCTCAAACGGCTGCAAAACCTGTTTGCCCAGCACGGGGATATTGAGTTCTATAAGATAAAGCCATAAACATGTTTGTCTGAGTCTTCTATCAAAAGTTACAGCGATTTATATGAAGTTGTTCAAAAACGCTTTATTTCGCCAAGACAATGCGTTTCTCACTGTTACATGCATTTGAATGGGAAACTCGCCTGAAACAACGTATAGGTTTTCATTATGTGAATAATTTTAAAATCTTAGCTCAAACGGCTGCAAAACCTGTTTGCCCAGCACGGGGATATTGAGTTCTATAAGATAAAGCCATAAACATGTTTGTCTGAGTCTTCTATCAAAAGTTACAGCGATTTATATGAAGTTGTTCAAAAACGCTTTATTTCGCCAAGACAATGCGTTTCTCACTGTTACATGCATTTGAATGGGAAACTCGCCTGAAACAAAGTATAGGTTTTCATTATGTGAATAATTTTAAAATCTTAGCTCAAACGGCTGCAAAACCTGTTTGCCCAGCACGGGGATATTGAGTTCTATAAGATAAAGCCATAAACATGTTTGTCTGAGTCTTCTATCAAAAGTTACAGCGATTTATATGAAGTTGTTCAAAAACGCTTTATTTCGCCAAGACAATGCGTTTCTCACTGTTACATGCATTTGAATGGGAAACTCGCCTGAAACAACGTATAGGTTTTCATTATGTGAATAATTTTTAAATCTTAGCTCAAACGGCTGCAAAACCTGTTTGCCCAGCACGGGGATATTGAGTTCTATAAGATAAAGCCATAAACATGTTTGTCTGAGTCTTCTATCAAAAGTTACAGCGATTTATATGAAGTGGTTGAAAAACGCTTTATTTCGCCAAGACAGTGTGTTTCTCACTGTTACATGCATTTGAATGGGAAACTCGCCTGAGACAAAGTATAGGTTTTCATTATGTGAATAATTTTAAAATCTTAGCTCAAACGGCTGCAAAACCTGTTTGCCCAGCACGGGGATATTGAGTTCTATAAGATAAAGCCATAAACATGTTTGTCTGAGTCTTCTATCAAAAGTTACAGCGATTTATATGAAGTGGTTGAAAAACGCTTTATTTCGCCAAGACAGTGTGTTTCTCACTGTTACATGCATTTGAATGGGAAACTCGCCTGAAACAACGTATAGGTTTTCATTATGTGAATAATTTTAAAATCTTAGCTCAAACGGCTGCAAAACCTGTTTGCCCAGCACGGGGATATTGAGTTCTATAAGATAAAGCCATAAACATGTTTGTCTGAGTCTTCTATCAAAAGTTACAGCGATTTATATGAAGTTGTTCAAAAACGCTTTATTTCGCCAAGACAATGCGTTTCTCACTGTTACATGCATTTGAATGGGAAACTCGCCTGAAACAACGTATAGGTTTTCATTATGTGAATAATTTTAAAATCTTAGCTCAAACGGCTGCAAAACCTGTTTGCCCAGCACGGGGATATTGAGTTCTATAAGATAAAGCCATAAACATGTTTGTCTGAGTCTTCTATCAAAAGTTACAGCGATTTATATGAAGTTGTTCAAAAACGCTTTATTTCGCCAAGACAATGCGTTTCTCACTGTTACATGCATTTGAATGGGAAACTCGCCTGAAACAAAGTATAGGTTTTCATTATGTGAATAATTTTAAAATCTTAGCTCAAACGGCTGCAAAACCTGTTTGCCCAGCACGGGGATATTGAGTTCTATAAGATAAAGCCATAAACATGTTTGTCTGAGTCTTCTATCAAAAGTTACAGCGATTTATATGAAGTTGTTCAAAAACGCTTTATTTCGCCAAGACAATCCGTTTCTCACTGTTACATGCATTTGAATGGGAAACTCGCCTGAAACAACGTATAGGTTTTCATTATGTGAATAATTTTAAAATCTTAGCTCAAACGGCTGCAAAACCTGTTTGCCCAGCACGGGGATATTGAGTTCTATAAGATAAAGCCATAAACATGTTTGTCTGAGTCTTCTATCAAAAGTTACAGCGATTTATATGAAGTTGTTCAAAAACGCTTTATTTCGCCAAGACAATGCGTTTCTCACTGTTACATGCATTTGAATGGGAAACTCGCCTGAAACAAAGTATAGGTTTTCATTATGTGAATAATTTTAAAATCTTAGCTCAAACGGCTGCAAAACCTGTTTGCCCAGCACGGGGATATTGAGTTCTATAAGATAAAGCCATAAACATGTTTGTCTGAGTCTTCTATCAAAAGTTACAGCGATTTATATGAAGTTGTTCAAAAACGCTTTATTTCGCCAAGACAATGCGTTTCTCACTGTTACATGCATTTGAATGGGAAACTCGCCTGAAACAAAGTATAGGTTTTCATTATGTGAATAATTTTAAAATCTTAGCTCAAACGGCTGCAAAACCTGTTTGCCCAGCACGGGGATATTGAGTTCTATAAGATAAAGCTATAAACATGTTTGTCTGAGTCTTCTATCAAAAGTTACAGCGATTTATATGAAGTTGTTCAAAAACGCTTTATTTCGCCAAGACAATGCGTTTCTCACTGTTACATGCATTTGAATGGGAAACTCGCCTGAAACAAAGTATAGGTTTTCATTATGTGAATAATTTTAAAATCTTAGCTCAAACGGCTGCAAAACCTGTTTGCCCAGCACGGGGATATTGAGTTCTATAAGATAAAGCCATAAACATGTTTGTCTGAGTCTTCTATCAAAAGTTACAGCGATTTATATGAAGTTGTTCAAAAACGCTTTATTTCGCCAAGACAATGCGTTTCTCACTGTTACATGCATTTGAATGGGAAACTCGCCTGAAACAAAGTATAGGTTTTCATTATGTGAATAATTTTAAAATCTTAGCTCAAACGGCTGCAAAACCTGTTTGCCCAGCACGGGGATATTGAGTTCTATAAGATAAAGCCATAAACATGTTTGTCTGAGTCTTCTATCAAAAGTTACAGCGATTTATATGAAGTTGTTCAAAAACGCTTTATTTCGCCAAGACAATGCGTTTCTCACTGTTACATGCATTTGAATGGGAAACTCGCCTGAAACAAAGTATAGGTTTTCATTATGTGAATAATTTTTAAATCTTAGCTCAAACGGCTGCAAAACCTGTTTGCCCAGCACGGGGATATTGAGTTCTATAAGATAAAGCCATAAACATGTTTGTCTGAGTCTTCTATCAAAAGTTACAGCGATTTATATGAAGTGGTTGAAAAACGCTTTATTTCGCCAAGACAGTGTGTTTCTCACTGTTACATGCATTTGAATGGGAAACTCGCCTGAAACAACGTATAGGTTTTCATTATGTGAATAATTTTAAAATCTTAGCTCAAACGGCTGCAAAACCTGTTTGCCCAGCACGGGGATATTGAGTTCTATAAGATAAAGCCATAAACATGTTTGTCTGAGTCTTCTATCAAAAGTTACAGCGATTTATATGAAGTTGTTCAAAAACGCTTTATTTCGCCAAGACAATGCGTTTCTCACTGTTACATGCATTTGAATGGGAAACTCGCCTGAAACAAAGTATAGGTTTTCATTATGTGAATAATTTTAAAATCTTAGCTCAAACGGCTGCCCAGCACGGGGATATTGAGTTCTATAAGATAAAGCCATAAACATGTTTGTCTGAGTCTTCTATCAAAAGTTACAGCGATTTATATGAAGTTGTTCAAAAACGCTTTATTTCGCCAAGACAATGCGTTTCTCACTGTTACATGCATTTGAATGGGAAACTCGCCTGAAACAACGTATAGGTTTTCATTATGTGAATAATTTTAAAATCTTAGCTCAAGCGGCTGCAAAACCTGTTTGCCCAGCACGGGGATATTGAGTTCTATAAGATAAAGCCATAAACATGTTTGTCTGAGTCTTCTATCAAAAGTTACAGCGATTTATATGAAGTGGTTGAAAAACGCTTTATTTCGCCAAGACAATGCGTTTCTCACTGTTACATGCATTTGAATGGGAAACTCGCCTGAGACAAAGTATAGGTTTTCATTATGTGAATAATTTTAAAATCTTAGCTCAAACGGCTGCAAAACCTGTTTGCCCAGCACGGGGATATTGAGTTCTATAAGATAAAGCCATAAACATGTTTGTCTGAGTCTTCTATCAAAAGTTACAGCGATTTATATGAAGTTGTTCAAAAACGCTTTATTTCGCCAAGACAATGCGTTTCTCACTGTTACATGCATTTGAATGGGAAACTCGCCTGAAACAAAGTATAGGTTTTCATTATGTGAATAATTTTAAAATCTTAGCTCAAACGGCTGCAAAACCTGTTTGCCCAGCACGGGGATATTGAGTTCTATAAGATAAAGCCATAAACATGTTTGTCTGAGTCTTCTATCAAAAGTTACAGCGATTTATATGAAGTGGTTGAAAAACGCTTTATTTCGCCAAGACAGTGTGTTTCTCACTGTTACATGCATTTGAATGGGAAACTCGCCTGAAACAACGTATAGGTTTTCATTATGTGAATAATTTTAAAATCTTAGCTCAAACGGCTGCAAAACCTGTTTGCCCAGCACGGGGATATTGAGTTCTATAAGATAAAGCCATAAACATGTTTGTCTGAGTCTTCTATCAAAAGTTACAGCGATTTATATGAAGTTGTTCAAAAACGCTTTATTTCGCCAAGACAATGCGTTTCTCACTGTTACATGCATTTGAATGGGAAACTCGCCTGAAACAAAGTATAGGTTTTCATTATGTGAATAATTTTAAAATCTTAGCTCAAACGGCTGCCCAGCACGGGGATATTGAGTTCTATAAGATAAAGCCATAAACATGTTTGTCTGAGTCTTCTATCAAAAGTTACAGCGATTTATATGAAGTTGTTCAAAAACGCTTTATTTCGCCAAGACAATGCGTTTCTCACTGTTACATGCATTTGAATGGGAAACTCGCCTGAAACAACGTATAGGTTTTCATTATGTGAATAATTTTAAAATCTTAGCTCAAACGGCTGCAAAACCTGTTTGCCCAGCACGGGGATATTGAGTTCTATAAGATAAAGCCATAAACATGTTTGTCTGAGTCTTCTATCAAAAGTTACAGCGATTTATATGAAGTGGTTGAAAAACGCTTTATTTCGCCAAGACAATGCGTTTCTCACTGTTACATGCATTTGAATGGGAAACTCGCCTGAGACAAAGTATAGGTTTTCATTATGTGAATAATTTTAAAATCTTAGCTCAAACGGCTGCAAAACCTGTTTGCCCAGCACGGGGATATTGAGTTCTATAAGATAAAGCCATAAACATGTTTGTCTGAGTCTTCTATCAAAAGTTACAGCGATTTATATGAAGTGGTTGAAAAACGCTTTATTTCGCCAAGACAGTGTGTTTCTCACTGTTACATGCATTTGAATGGGAAACTCGCCTGAAACAACGTATAGGTTTTCATTATGTGAATAATTTTAAAATCTTAGCTCAAACGGCTGCAAAACCTGTTTGCCCAGCACGGGGATATTGAGTTCTATAAGATAAAGCCATAAACATGTTTGTCTGAGTCTTCTATCAAAAGTTACAGCGATTTATATGAAGTTGTTCAAAAACGCTTTATTTCGCCAAGACAATGCGTTTCTCACTGTTACATGCATTTGAATGGGAAACTCGCCTGAAACAAAGTATAGGTTTTCATTATGTGAATAATTTTAAAATCTTAGCTCAAACGGCTGCCCAGCACGGGGATATTGAGTTCTATAAGATAAAGCCATAAACATGTTTGTCTGAGTCTTCTATCAAAAGTTACAGCGATTTATATGAAGTTGTTCAAAAACGCTTTATTTCGCCAAGACAATGCGTTTCTCACTGTTACATGCATTTGAATGGGAAACTCGCCTGAAACAAAGTATAGGTTTTCATTATGTGAATAATTTTAAAATCTTAGCTCAAACGGCTGCCCAGCACGGGGATATTGAGTTCTATAAGATAAAGCCATAAACATGTTTGTCTGAGTCTTCTATCAAAAGTTACAGCGATTTATATGAAGTTGTTCAAAAACGCTTTATTTCGCCAAGACAATGCGTTTCTCACTGTTACATGCATTTGAATGGGAAACTCGCCTGAAACAACGTATAGGTTTTCATTATGTGAATAATTTTAAAATCTTAGCTCAAGCGGCTGCAAAACCTGTTTGCCCAGCACGGGGATATTGAGTTCTATAAGATAAAGCCATAAACATGTTTGTCTGAGTCTTCTATCAAAAGTTACAGCGATTTATATGAAGTGGTTGAAAAACGCTTTATTTCGCCAAGACAATGCGTTTCTCACTGTTACATGCATTTGAATGGGAAACTCGCCTGAGACAAAGTATAGGTTTTCATTATGTGAATAATTTTAAAATCTTAGCTCAAACGGCTGCAAAACCTGTTTGCCCAGCACGGGGATATTGAGTTCTATAAGATAAAGCCATAAACATGTTTGTCTGAGTCTTCTATCAAAAGTTACAGCGATTTATATGAAGTTGTTCAAAAACGCTTTATTTCGCCAAGACAATGCGTTTCTCACTGTTACATGCATTTGAATGGGAAACTCGCCTGAAACAAAGTATAGGTTTTCATTATGTGAATAATTTTAAAATCTTAGCTCAAACGGCTGCAAAACCTGTTTGCCCAGCACGGGGATATTGAGTTCTATAAGATAAAGCCATAAACATGTTTGTCTGAGTCTTCTATCAAAAGTTACAGCGATTTATATGAAGTGGTTGAAAAACGCTTTATTTCGCCAAGACAGTGTGTTTCTCACTGTTACATGCATTTGAATGGGAAACTCGCCTGAAACAACGTATAGGTTTTCATTATGTGAATAATTTTAAAATCTTAGCTCAAACGGCTGCAAAACCTGTTTGCCCAGCACGGGGATATTGAGTTCTATAAGATAAAGCCATAAACATGTTTGTCTGAGTCTTCTATCAAAAGTTACAGCGATTTATATGAAGTTGTTCAAAAACGCTTTATTTCGCCAAGACAATGCGTTTCTCACTGTTACATGCATTTGAATGGGAAACTCGCCTGAAACAAAGTATAGGTTTTCATTATGTGAATAATTTTAAAATCTTAGCTCAAACGGCTGCCCAGCACGGGGATATTGAGTTCTATAAGATAAAGCCATAAACATGTTTGTCTGAGTCTTCTATCAAAAGTTACAGCGATTTATATGAAGTTGTTCAAAAACGCTTTATTTCGCCAAGACAATGCGTTTCTCACTGTTACATGCATTTGAATGGGAAACTCGCCTGAAACAACGTATAGGTTTTCATTATGTGAATAATTTTAAAATCTTAGCTCAAACGGCTGCAAAACCTGTTTGCCCAGCACGGGGATATTGAGTTCTATAAGATAAAGCCATAAACATGTTTGTCTGAGTCTTCTATCAAAAGTTACAGCGATTTATATGAAGTGGTTGAAAAACGCTTTATTTCGCCAAGACAATGCGTTTCTCACTGTTACATGCATTTGAATGGGAAACTCGCCTGAGACAAAGTATAGGTTTTCATTATGTGAATAATTTTAAAATCTTAGCTCAAACGGCTGCAAAACCTGTTTGCCCAGCACGGGGATATTGAGTTCTATAAGATAAAGCCATAAACATGTTTGTCTGAGTCTTCTATCAAAAGTTACAGCGATTTATATGAAGTTGTTCAAAAACGCTTTATTTCGCCAAGACAGTGTGTTTCTCACTGTTACATGCATTTGAATGGGAAACTCGCCTGAAACAACGTATAGGTTTTCATTATGTGAATAATTTTAAAATCTTAGCTCAAACGGCTGCAAAACCTGTTTGCCCAGCACGGGGATATTGAGTTCTATAAGATAAAGCCATAAACATGTTTGTCTGAGTCTTCTATCAAAAGTTACAGCGATTTATATGAAGTTGTTCAAAAAAGCTTTATTTCGCCAAGACAATGCGTTTCTCACTGTTACATGCATTTGAATGGGAAACTCGCCTGAAACAAAGTATAGGTTTTCATTATGTGAATAATTTTAAAATCTTAGCTCAAACGGCTGCAAAACCTGTTTGCCCAGCACGGGGATATTGAGTTCTATAAGATAAAGCCATAAACATGTTTGTCTGAGTCTTCTATCAAAAGTTACAGCGATTTATATGAAGTTGTTCAAAAACGCTTTATTTCGCCAAGACAATGCGTTTCTCACTGTTACATGCATTTGAATGGGAAACTCGCCTGAAACAAAGTATAGGTTTTCATTATGTGAATAATTTTAAAATCTTAGCTCAAACGGCTGCAAAACCTGTTTGCCCAGCACGGGGATATTGAGTTCTATAAGATAAAGCCATAAACATGTTTGTCTGAGTCTTCTATCAAAAGTTACAGCGATTTATATGAAGTTGTTCAAAAACGCTTTATTTCGCCAAGACAATGCGTTTCTCACTGTTACATGCATTTGAATGGGAAACTCGCCTGAGACAAAGTATAGGTTTTCATTATGTGAATAATTTTAAAATCTTAGCTCAAACGGCTGCAAAACCTGTTCTGTTTGCCCAGCACGGGGATATTGAGTTCTATAAGATAAAGCCATAAACATGTTTGTCTGAGTCTTCTATCAAAAGTTACAGCGATTTATATGAAGTTGTTCAAAAACGCTTTATTTCGCCAAGACAATGCGTTTCTCACTGTTACATGCATTTGAATGGGAAACTCGCCTGAAACAAAGTATAGGTTTTCATTATGTGAATAATTTTAAAATCTTAGCTCAAACGGCTGCAAAACCTGTTTGCCCAGCACGGGGATATTGAGTTCTATAAGATAAAGCCATAAACATGTTTGTCTGAGTCTTCTATCAAAAGTTACAGCGATTTATATGAAGTTGTTCAAAAAAACTTTATTTCGCCAAGACAATGCGTTTCTCACTGTTACATGCATTTGAATGGGAAACTCGCCTGAAACAAAGTATAGGTTTTCATTATGTGAATAATTTTTAAATCTTAGCTCAAACGGCTGCAAAACCTGTTTGCCCAGCACGGGGATATTGAGTTCTATAAGATAAAGCCATAAACATGTTTGTCTGAGTCTTCTATCAAAAGTTACAGCGATTTATATGAAGTTGTTCAAAAACGCTTTATTTCGCCAAGACAATGCGTTTCTCACTGTTACATGCATTTGAATGGGAAACTCGCCTGAAACAAAGTATAGGTTTTCATTATGTGAATAATTTTAAAATCTTAGCTCAAACGGCTGCAAAACCTGTTCTGTTTGCCCAGCACGGGGATATTGAGTTCTATAAGATAAAGCCATAAACATGTTTGTCTGAGTCTTCTATCAAAAGTTACAGCGATTTATATGAAGTTGTTCAAAAACGCTTTATTTCGCCAAGACAGTGTGTTTCTCACTGTTACATGCATTTGAATGGGAAACTCGCCTGAAACAAAGTATAGGTTTTCATTATGTGAATAATTTTAAAATCTTAGCTCAAACGGCTGCAAAACCTGTTTGCCCAGCACGGGGATATTGAGTTCTATAAGATAAAGCCATAAACATGTTTGTCTGAGTCTTCTATCAAAAGTTACAGCGATTTATATGAAGTTGTTCAAAAAAACTTTATTTCGCCAAGACAATGCGTTTCTCAATGTTACATGCATTTGAATGGGAAACTCGCCTGAGACAAAGTATAGGTTTTCATTATGTGAATAATTTTAAAATCTTAGCTCAAACGGCTGCAAAACCTGTTCTGTTTGCCCAGCACGGGGATATTGAGTTCTATAAGATAAAGCCATAAACATGTTTGTCTGAGTCTTCTATCAAAAGTTACAGCGATTTATATGAAGTTGTTCAAAAACGCTTTATTTCGCCAAGACAGTGTGTTTCTCACTGTTACATGCATTTGAATGGGAAACTCGCCCGAAACAAAGTATAGGTTTTCATTATGTGAATAATTTTAAAATCTTAGCTCAAACGGCTGCAAAACCTGTTTGCCCAGCACGGGGATATTGAGTTCTATAAGATAAAGCCATAAACATGTTTGTCTGAGTCTTCTATCAAAAGTTACAGCGATTTATATGAAGTTGTTCAAAAAAACTGTATTTCGCCAAGACAATGCGTTTCTCAATGTTACATGCATTTGAATGGGAAACTCGCCTGAGACAAAGTATAGGTTTTCATTATGTGAATAATTTTAAAATCTTAGCTCAAACGGCTGCAAAACCTGTTCTGTTTGCCCAGCACGGGGATATTGAGTTCTATAAGATAAAGCCATAAACATGTTTGTCTGAGTCTTCTATCAAAAGTTACAGCGATTTATATGAAGTTGTTCAAAAACGCTTTCTTTCGCCAAGACAGTGCGTTTCTCACTGTTACATGCATTTGAATGGGAAACTCGCCTGAAACAAAGTATAGGTTTTCATTATGTGAATAATTTTAAAATCTTAGCTCAAACGGCTGCAAAACCTGTTTGCCCAGCACGGGGATATTGAGTTCTATAAGATAAAGCCATAAACATGTTTGTCTGAGTCTTCTATCAAAAGTTACAGCGATTTATATGAAGTTGTTCAAAAAAACTTTATTTCGCCAAGACAATGCGTTTCTCAATGTTACATGCATTTGAATGGGAAACTCGCCTGAGACAAAGTATAGGTTTTCATTATGTGAATAATTTTAAAATCTTAGCTCAAACGGCTGCAAAACCTGTTCTGTTTGCCCAGCACGGGGATATTGAGTTCTATAAGATAAAGCCATAAACATGTTTGTCTGAGTCTTCTATCAAAAGTTACAGCGATTTATATGAAGTTGTTCAAAAACGCTTTATTTCGCCAAGACAGTGTGTTTCTCACTGTTACATGCATTTGAATGGGAAACTCGCCTGAAACAAAGTATAGGTTTTCATTATGTGAATAATTTTTAAATCTTAGCTCAAACGGCTGCAAAACCTGTTTGCCCAGCACGGGGATATTGAGTTCTATAAGATAAAGCCATAAACATGTTTGTCTGAGTCTTCTATCAAAAGTTACAGCGATTTATATGAAGTTGTACAAAAACGCTTTCTTTCGCCAAGACAGTGCATTTCTCACTGTTACATGCATTTGAATGGGAAATTCGCCTGAGACAAAGTATAGGTTTTCATTATGTGAATAATTTTAAAATCTTAGCTCAAACGGCTGCAAAACCTGTTCTGTTTGCCCAGCACGGGGATATTGAGTTCTATAAGATAAAGCCATAAACATGTTTGTCTGAGTCTTCTATCAAAAGTTACAGCGATTTATATGAAGTTGTTCAAAAACGCTTTATTTCGCCAAGACAATGCGTTTCTCACTGTTACATGCATTTGAATGGGAAACTCGCCTGAAACAAAGTATAGGTTTTCATTATGTGAATAATTTTAAAATCTTAGCTCAAACGGCTGCAAAACCTGTTCTGTTTGCCCAGCACGGGGATATTGAGTTCTATAAGATAAAGCCATAAACATGTTTGTCTGAGTCTTCTATCAAAAGTTACAGCGATTTATATGAAGTTGTTCAAAAACGCTTTCTTTCGCCAAGACAGTGCGTTTCTCACTGTTACATGCATTTGAATGGGAAACTCGCCTGAAACAAAGTATAGGTTTTCATTATGTGAATAATTTTAAAATCTTAGCTCAAACGGCTGCAAAACCTGTTTGCCCAGCACGGGGATATTGAGTTCTATAAGATAAAGCCATAAACATGTTTGTCTGAGTCTTCTATCAAAAGTTACAGCGATTTATATGAAGTTGTTCAAAAAAACTTTATTTCGCCAAGACAATGCGTTTCTCAATGTTACATGCATTTGAATGGGAAACTCGCCTGAGACAAAGTATAGGTTTTCATTATGTGAATAATTTTAAAATCTTAGCTCAAACGGCTGCAAAACCTGTTCTGTTTGCCCAGCACGGGGATATTGAGTTCTATAAGATAAAGCCATAAACATGTTTGTCTGAGTCTTCTATCAAAAGTTACAGCGATTTATATGAAGTTGTTCAAAAACGCTTTATTTCGCCAAGACAGTGTGTTTCTCACTGTTACATGCATTTGAATGGGAAACTCGCCTGAAACAAAGTATAGGTTTTCATTATGTGAATAATTTTTAAATCTTAGCTCAAACGGCTGCAAAACCTGTTTGCCCAGCACGGGGATATTGAGTTCTATAAGATAAAGCCATAAACATGTTTGTCTGAGTCTTCTATCAAAAGTTACAGCGATTTATATGAAGTTGTACAAAAACGCTTTCTTTCGCCAAGACAGTGCATTTCTCACTGTTACATGCATTTGAATGGGAAATTCGCCTGAGACAAAGTATAGGTTTTCATTATGTGAATAATTTTAAAATCTTAGCTCAAACGGCTGCAAAACCTGTTCTGTTTGCCCAGCACGGGGATATTGAGTTCTATAAGATAAAGCCATAAACATGTTTGTCTGAGTCTTCTATCAAAAGTTACAGCGATTTATATGAAGTTGTTCAAAAACGCTTTATTTCGCCAAGACAATGCGTTTCTCACTGTTACATGCATTTGAATGGGAAACTCGCCTGAAACAAAGTATAGGTTTTCATTATGTGAATAATTTTAAAATCTTAGCTCAAACGGCTGCAAAACCTGTTCTGTTTGCCCAGCACGGGGATATTGAGTTCTATAAGATAAAGCCATAAACATGTTTGTCTGAGTCTTCTATCAAAAGTTACAGCGATTTATATGAAGTTGTTCAAAAACGCTTTATTTTGTCAAGACAGTGGGTTTTAGAGTCTTCATCATTAAATCTCTGGTTGCTTCATTTTTCTATCCTATATCAGATATTTTAAAGGTTATCTTAGGTAAAGTTCCATTCTCATGGTGAGGCAAAGTGCTTTATGTGTGTGTGTGTGCCCGTGTCATGAACGGCTATAAAAGGCCTATAATTAAAGAACAAAGCGGGGTTTGAGTTCGAGTTGCGGCAGACTGTCACTACTTGTAAATGGAACGCAGCCTTCCTACGGCGGACAGCTAATAACAGGAATCGGACGCGGTCCAGCCAAGTCCACAGCAACCACCATAGCAACCGCCTAGCATGACCTTAAAAACATATTCTGTCTTCATAACTATCAAAATCGTGAAATGATTTGCAAAGTGTGAAAGTGTTACAGCTGCAGAGAGCTATGGCGGTATCTATGGAAGCTGTTTACATAGCTAATAATATACGATGTAACCATGGAGACAGTCAGTCACTTGAGCTAGCGGTGCATGTTTACTACAGTGAATAAGGTGATTGAGTGCACAGCGTCCACACTCTGCAGGGGGTAAAGACATTACTTCAATATTGTTTTATATTGATATATATTAGCCTTCTGTTGACCATCACCTCAGGTTCACCATTACAGTTTCAGATTACAGATGCACACTGTCTAAACACATTCAAAAACTCATGTCTCAGAAATAAGCACAGCTGTTCATGTTTGTCATTAGAGTTTTATTTGTAAGAAAATTATGAACTTCATATTGTGCATTAAATAAAAGAACATTTCACAACTCTGAGTCAACAGAAACAGGTAACAGAAATGTCTCTAATGTGTACAGTGTAGTGTAAGCATTAAAAGATCATAAAGGAAAAACTAACATTTATGTGAAACTAATTGTAATAAAAAATGAGCAGGTGCTTTATAGATTTAAAAGAAAGAATCTGAAAACAACACTTTTTTGGTCTAAGTGATCAAAGTAGAAAACAGAACTGATGTTCAAGAACAAACCGTAGCTGCACTAATATTACACATCTCGATCGTTGTACTGAACAGACATGTTGCTTTTAAAACCACATGCAGTGTGTGACCATGACTGTTCACTGAGACCATGAACGCCACTTCGCTGAAGCATTCTTCTTCTTCTTCTTGCCATTAAATTGGAAGCAGAAGCAGCACGAGCTGATTTGATCTACTGAAAGGAAAAAGCAGAACATCTGAGTTGAAACCAGTCAGCTGAAATCATTAAGACAGGAACAAATTCAATGCAGTGTCTCAAGTGGCTTAGCCTGTTACAACTGTTGATACAAGCTAAATACGGTTAACACACAGTGTCAGGGAGCTCCAGTGTGGGAACTAGTGGCTTTAGGTTTGTAGTCATTTAACTTTCATCCATTCATTCATTTAATTCAGGAGGAAGAAATGCCAGGTTGGTGCAGGCTGGTTACATGCATTTGGTCCCATGCTGTCTTTAATTAAATGACTTGGTTCATTTTATGGCTGGGCTGTATGTGGGGTTATATCATGTTATTTGGGCAGGAGTACCTGTCCCCTGTTAGACTTAGAAAGTTTCTCCATAAGTAGAGTTTCTAACTCTTCTAGCACATCTGTGGCTGACAGCTTTTTGGTGGCTCTTTTTACCCCACACTGGTTGTGAGTGTGTAAATAGCCCCACTAGTTATTTTGGGTTGCAGTTAACTAGGGAGGAAGGGGTGGGTATGCCATGATTAGGTGAATAACAATTATATGTGATACATAAATTTCACAATGCATGCATATATCTCTATCAATTAAACCTGGCCTGAGGGCTGCCATTTTTTACATTCAGTTATTTCTCTTAGAAATGTTGGAACTAAATAATGAATGTGTTACAGTTAAAGTGAAACACTGGTCAGTGTAAATGGCTCATTGGGACACAGAAACCTTTAAATTAAACCTGATATCTAGTGTCAAACAATATCAAAGCTGTAAAAGATGTTTACATTCAGAATTTATAAAACTATGATTGTAAATAAATTCAAACAAGTGAGCTTTTCTCTTTGTGCTGAATATCAACACTGTGGTTTCTTAGACTGTAAGCTGTACTTTAGTGCAACCAGTTGCAGAAGCTGCCACTCCAAATGTCTTTTGATAACAAGAAAAAAATACCTTTTCAGTACACGGCCTGAAGTTCTTCTCCGAAATCTTCTGCAATCGGCTTTGTCTGCTGGTTTGAAGACAATAAACCATAAAAAAGATGATTTAGTCACTTTGTCTGTGTCATGCAGCTCGAATGTGTCGTGTAACGATGTTGAATAGCCGTCGTTATCCCTCTGCTGCGTCAGTAGGATTGTACTGTACAGCATCTCATTGATATGTGAGGAATGCTAATGTAACACGATAACAGACTTACATCATTAAAATATAAAGTGCAGGAGATATTTAGATATTTTTTATATTTATATTACATTTTATAGCTGACGGATATTACTAAATAGATAGAATTTACTAAATAGCTGGATGAACATGAAAAATATGTCTATAATAACAAATGACCATGAGAGCCAGTAGAATTAATTCAGCTGGACACTCAAAAGACGTCCTTAAATGCTCTTTAAGTGGCAGAACAGATGAACAAACAGTTAATCGCTTACTTGAGATGAAATCTGCTCAGCTACTTTGAAAACAGCTTCTAACTGGTTCCTCCTTTAACAGGATGACTGCTCAGGGGTAAGGCCATCATGCAATCCAGCAACCTTTATGGTTCTGCTTTGATTCACCAGGAACTATTAGGGAAACCTTCCAGCGCCTCCTGTGAAAGACACAGGCATAAACACACAAACATTTATTAACATGTTCCACAGTGTTCCAGTTTGATTTTCTTATCCTGTGGACAACAACGTACATGGATGCAGGTTTATTGTTAACTTTTGTAAGGTTTATTTAATGAACATATCCAGCTGCAGCTCCACTGTGATCCTGAACTGGATAAGCACTTAAGAAAATGTGTCAATAAATGGACAAACATCAACTTACTATATTTATCCAAACAGACGGGACCAATAATGCTTCGCTGAGTTAGAGACTTTAACAGACTCTTCTATGTAAGAATGTCTCGTGCTGATATACCTGCAAACTTGACAACAAAGGTTTTTCAGACTACATGTAGCTGTCCTCTATGTCAGCTAACACATTTACATTTATGTCACACTTATTTCTGCTTTCCCATTTTATAATTATTACTTACATTTTGATTAGATACCTTGAGTTTGTAAATGATCAGATTACATAATTGGAATACAATGTATCCAATTCAGGGTTGCGGGAGGATGAAGCCTATCCCAGCTGATACAGGACAAAGACAGGCTGCCAGTTTATTGCAGGGCTAATACAACATGTGTAACAGAAAATCCACTTAAATGTTTATTATTATTTAAAGGTTTCTTCATAAATACATTTTGATTTTTTATAACCCCTAAAATATAAACCTGAGCTGTTTCAGATTCTGACCTCTGACCTCAGTGACCTGGCTGTGTCCTCACTGCAGCTCCCTCTTGGAAGTACGTCTGCTTCTTGTCTTCCCCCAGTGTTGACCGCCTGATATCAAGATATCACGTACTGTAACTGAGGAACAAAAAAGGACAAACACTTGCCTTCATTTAAAAGTACATTCATACAGAGATAATCTATGGAAACACACTAGTTCACAGTTTGGGAGGAACCAGTTCCTGTGAAACATTTCTGTATATGAACATCATGTGGAGAATGAATGAAATGAGTTCTTCAGGTGACTCAGCAGTCCCACACTGACAAATGAAATCTAGTTAAACTATTAAGCATATTTGCTCTTCTGAAATCTGTGTTAAACAACAACAAACATAAATTAGTAACAAAAACTACAGCTGAGTATAGGCTTTACAAACCACCAGCAGCCATAATGCTAAATTTTAATCTTCAAATGTTTCTGAGCTGTCTTCAACCTGCTTTTAGCACATTAAAGTCTCAATAAATAAAGTCAATGCAGACTCAATCCTAAATGTTCAGCACACAGAGACACAGAGGTACTGTTTAAAGTTTAGTGTTAACTTGAGTCACTGATCATTCACAGTATTACAGAGTCTGGCAGTCTTTGCATGATGTCCACGTCACTGTAAGTTTCTAGCTGACTCTCAGGTGTGCCAGCAGGAAAGAGTAATAATAACCTGCATCCTGAGGTTTGTCATGCAGGATTAAAGGAGCCAAGCTTTGTTCACACAGCTAGGATTGTATTTTACACTGACCCTGGGTCAGTATCAACTTCAAGAAGACAGCTGTAACTGTTGATAGAAGAATCACACACACATATTTATGGCTTTGCCTTATAGAATTCAGCATCTCAGTGCTCAGGAAATAGGTTTTGCAGCTGTTTGAGCTAAGATTTTCAAGTTATTCACAAATTAAAACCTATACTTTGTGTCGGGCAAGAACTAAATTCAAATGCATGTAACAGTGAGAAACGCGTTTCTCATCAACTTCATAGAGCTTGCTGTAACTTTTGATAGAAGACTCAGACAAACATATTCATGGCTTTATCTTATAGACTTCAATATCCCCCCAATGTGTGTGTGAGTCTTCTCTCAAAATTTACAGCTGTCTTTATGAAGTTTATGGAAAAACGCTTTATTTCACCACGTTAGTGCGTTTCTCGCTATTACATGCATTTGAATGGAGTTCTCGCCCGACACAAAGTATAGGTTTTCAATTTGTGAATAACTTGAAAATCTTAGCTCAAACAGCTGCAAAACCTATTTCCTCAGCACGGAGATGCTGAATTCTATAAGGCAAAGTTACAGCTGTCTTCATGAAGTTGATACTGACCCAGGGTCAGTGTAAAATACAAGTTATTCACATAATGAAAACTTATACTTTGTTTCGTGCAAGAACTCCATTCAAATGCATGTAATAGTCAGAAACGCACTGTCTCGGCGAAATGAAGCCTTTTTGTACAACTTCATGAAGTTAGCTGTAACTTTTGATAAAAGGCTCAAAGCAGAGGGATAACGACGGCTATTCAACATCGTTACACGACACATTCGAGCTGCATGACGCAGACAAAGTGACTAAATCATCTTTTTTGTGGTTTATTGTCTTCAAACCAGCAGACAAAGCCGATTGCAGAAGATGTCGGAGAAGAACTTCAGGCCGTGTACTGAAAAGGTATTTTTTTCTTGTTATCAAAAGACATTTGGAGTGGCAGCTTCTGCAACTGGTTGCACTAAAGTACAGCTTACAGTCTAAGAAACCACAGTGTTGATATTCAGCACAAAGAGAAAAGCTCACTTGTTTGAATTTATTTACAATCATAGTTTTATAAATTCTGAATGTAAACATCTTTTACAGCTTTGATATTGTTTGACACTAGATATCAGGTTTAATTTAAAGGTTTCTGTGTCCCAATGATCCATTTACACTGACCAGTGTTTCACTTTAACTGTAACACATTCATTATTTAGTTCCAACATTTCTAAGAGAAATAACTGAATGTAAAAAATGGCAGCCCTCAGGCCAGGTTTAATTGATAGAGATATATGCATGCATTGTGAAATTTATGTATCACATATAATTGTTATTCACCTAATCATGGCATACCCACCCCTTCCTCCCTAGTTAACTGCAACCCAAAATAACTAGTGGGGCTATTTACACACTCACAACCAGTGTGGGGTAAAAAGAGCCACCAAAAAGCTGTCAGCCACAGATGTGCTAGAAGAGTTAGAAACTCTACTTATGGAGAAACTTTCTAAGTCTAACAGGGGACAGGTACTCCTGCCCAAATAACATGATATAACCCCACATACAGCCCAGCCATAAAATGAACCAAGTCATTTAATTAAAGACAGCATGGGACCAAATGCATGTAACCAGCCTGCACCAACCTGGCATTTCTTCCTCCTGAATTAAATGAATGAATGGATGAAAGTTAAATGACTACAAACCTAAAGCCACTAGTTCCCACACTGGAGCTCCCTGACACTGTGTGTTAACCGTATTTAGCTTGTATCAACAGTTGTAACAGGCTAAGCCACTTGAGACACTGCATTGAATTTGTTCCTGTCTTAATGATTTCAGCTGACTGGTTTCAACTCAGATGTTCTGCTTTTTCCTTTCAGTAGATCAAATCAGCTCGTGCTGCTTCTGCTTCCAATTTAATGGCAAGAAGAAGAAGAAGAATGCTTCAGCGAAGTGGCGTTCATGGTCTCAGTGAACAGTCATGGTCACACACTGCATGTGGTTTTAAAAGCAACATGTCTGTTCAGTACAACGATCGAGATGTGTAATATTAGTGCAGCTACGGTTTGTTCTTGAACATCAGTTCTGTTTTCTACTTTGATCACTTAGACCAAAAAAGTGTTGTTTTCAGATTCTTTCTTTTAAATCTATAAAGCACCTGCTCATTTTTTATTACAATTAGTTTCACATAAATGTTAGTTTTTCCTTTATGATCTTTTAATGCTTACACTACACTGTACACATTAGAGACATTTCTGTTACCTGTTTCTGTTGACTCAGAGTTGTGAAATGTTCTTTTATTTAATGCACAATATGAAGTTCATAATTTTCTTACAAATAAAACTCTAATGACAAACATGAACAGCTGTGCTTATTTCTGAGACATGAGTTTTTGAATGTGTTTAGACAGTGTGCATCTGTAATCTGAAACTGTAATGGTGAACCTGAGGTGATGGTCAACAGAAGGCTAATATATATCAATATAAAACAATATTGAAGTAATGTCTTTACCCCCTGCAGAGTGTGGACGCTGTGCACTCAATCACCTTATTCACTGTAGTAAACATGCACCGCTAGCTCAAGTGACTGACTGTCTCCATGGTTACATCGTATATTATTAGCTATGTAAACAGCTTCCATAGATACCGCCATAGCTCTCTGCAGCTGTAACACTTTCACACTTTGCAAATCATTTCACGATTTTGATAGTTATGAAGACAGAATATGTTTTTAAGGTCATGCTAGGCGGTTGCTATGGTGGTTGCTGTGGACTTGGCTGGACCGCGTCCGATTCCTGTTATTAGCTGTCCGCCGTAGGAAGGCTGCGTTCCATTTACAAGTAGTGACAGTCTGCCGCAACTCGAACTCAAACCCCGCTTTGTTCTTTAATTATAGGCCTTTTATAGCCGTTCATGACACGGGCACACACACACATAAAGCACTTTGCCTCACCATGAGAATGGAACTTTACCTAAGCTAACCTTTAAAATATCTGATATAGGATAGAAAAAATGAAGCAACCAGAGATTTAATGATGAAGACTCTGGGTTCTGTAGTGACCTGAATGACTCTTTGCATACAATTTATTGAAGAGGACTTTAGAATGCACTTTACATTTAGACTGTTGCTGTTTAATTTTTTACATTGTTGCGGTGTTATGTCATGAATAAAGTTCACCTGCTGGGGGTTTGATGGATCAGATCATCATAATCAATGGGTCCTGAGGTGGGCGGGACTGTCTCTGGTGATGTCACCATGAAGGAACAGCATCTGGCACGTGTTGCTGAAACATCCCAGTACACTGGCGTAGTTTCCTCTCCAGCTGTTTGACATTTGACACTTCAACATTAAGGAGAAGAAGAAGAAACAGTGTTAGGTCAGGTGACCACATGGTTTCTAAAGTAACTGACAGGAAGTAACCAGGCCGTTAGAAATGGATGGCATGTGTTTAGAGTTACTGGAGTTGGGTAACTCTACTTACCAAAAGCAGAAGCACACAGATGAAGGATCAGATGCTGAATGTTGCAGGAACATGCTCGTGCGGTGGTCATTCAGTGCTGCTCCGGCAGGTTAGACAGTCCAAGACTGATATACTGCCCATCTGAGAGTTTGAAAACACACATGCAAAGATTTATTTTGTATTACAGTCAAAGTTGGATGTTCATTTTTGTCCTTTAAAAATGTTTGTGTATTTGAAAGCGCTAACATTTAAGGATGACTTGGATCGTCTCCTTTAAAGGGGAGACAAGTGTATCCACTGATCCACGTCACTTTACCTGGATGATGACTCCTCTCCCCCTCACTCAGAAACGCTCCTAATATAACCAAGCAAATAAATAATATTGAAGATTTACTTACATCATTACAAAAACAGGAAAAACATCTCCCTTTGATTCTATTTCTCCATTCCTGCTGAACATCAGGCAACAAATATCTCAATAAATCACAGTAAAATGTAAAGCACATGTTTTCTCTGCTTTGTCTAACCTCTGCAGAGCCTCTGTCAAGAAAAACATATCTGTAAGCATAAAACAAATATACATTTCATAACACGTCACTGGACAAACCTCGGTCAGTTGATTTCCTCTGTGCAGTGTAGACGAACATCAGTCAGCAAGTCAAGGTGGTGAGATGGACTGGTGTCCTTTGTGACTCTGCTGGTTCTTCTGAGGAAATACCACCGTCTCTCCACACCGTCACCATCTGTGAGCACAAACTGCTGCTCTGCTCTGCCAGCATGTAGGAAATCACATATCACACACACAGGGGTGAAGAAACATTAGAACTCAACTTTGGATACTTTAGATCTAAACAGATCAAAGTAGCTCTTAGCTTCAACAATCAGTGAACAGACAAACAATGATACCATACTGATTCTGTATGAATACAATATGGTATTTTCAATACAGGTGTCAAATTAATTTACTAAAACTAATACAGATATATGTATTTTTTTTTTTTATAAATTCGTTTGCTAAATTATAAGAATATATATTTTTTCATTTAACAATTGCAACTGAAAGAAATTAAATATTGAACAAAAATATATTGTCACATTCTGAGCATGCTCAGCATGCTGACAGACTTGAAGTTGCTACAGATTTTAAGAAGTGATAATTATAGGGAAAAAACTTCTCTTTTTCATCCGTTTAATCAAACATTTGATGCCTTAGATGTCTCAGTCCTATAGCATTCTGCAACTACAACTAAGCTGAAGCTTGGATTTGGCTGCAGGTGCCCTGTACATCCTTCTCAACATGTGGGTACCATTTAATCACACTTCTTCCTGAGCTTTGCTTCGTCACACGACCAAAGGTGGCATCCCGTGTCACGGTCATATCATCATCCAGAAGAAACATTTGAAGAAACATCATGGAGAAGAAACATTTACGCGCCTCCCGGTTTTGTTTTCTGATCCTGCAAAAAGACTGAGGACAACAAAGCCCAGAGAACACGAGATACACAACATCCAACATTCAGACTCAACAGCCTCCATAAATGAAGAGCACCAGGTTGGTTCAGTTATAGTAGATGTCATGGAATTTTTTAAATAAAGTCTGCAACACAGAAAGAGCTGTGATCATGCTATTTATTACTGTGCACAGGAGAGCAAACACACATCAAACATCACAGTTCAGTCATGTCAGCTCTGCCACTTCACGTGTCTCGCTATGAAACCTAACGGATCAATGGTTATGCTGTTTTGTGCCCTTGACGTTATCAGCACCTGTAAAGGGAGTTGTTTTCTCAAACTGCTGAAGTAAGTTCATCTAGTTTTAGAAACCTTCATTGAACAGTCTATAACAGTGTCACAACTAAGCATATGCATAAGCACTTAAATGCTTTAAATGAGAATAACATAAAATTTCTATTACAGGAGCTAGAGCCTGTCCCAGTAGTCATAGGTAGAGCACACCTGGACAGGTCACCAGTCTGTCAGAGGACTAACACAGATGCAGCCTGACTCAATCCAAAATGTTCAGCACACAGAGACACAGAGGTACCATTTAAAGTTTAGTGTTAACTTGAGTCACTGATCATTTGCAGTATTACAGAGTCTGGCAGTCTTTGCATGATGTCCACGTCACTGTAAGTTTCTAGCTGACTCTCAGGTGTGACAGGTGTGCCAGCAGGAAAGAGTAATAATAGCCTGCATCCTGAGGTTTTTCATGCAGGATTAAAGGAGCCAGGCTTTGTTCACACAGCTAGGATTGTATTTTACACTGACCCTGGGTCAGTATAAGTATCATACAGTTTAAACGAAGCACTGAAACTTGCACATATTTATTACAGATGCACTGAAGCTAATCGAGATATTTGCTGTCAGTCTGTGGCTGCGATTAAACACTTTACTGGAAACTTTATTAACTAGTAACTTCGTCAGTCATGACAGAAGCTAATATTTCTGTGCTAACATCGTTTAAACAGTAACAGCTTTACTCCAATATAAGCTAACGTTTACACCCTAACTTTAAGCTAGCACCATAAAGACGGTAAAACACGTAATAACATCTACAAATGCATCTTAAAGCTGTTATATTAGCACTCGGTGTATTACTAACATAACCACATTAACATTATTGACACTCGCTGGTCTGACTTTTAATAGTCATTCTATAAATGCTGTCCGTTTAAACGGTCTTACCTGTACACACTCCTGTATCCACCGGATTGCAGCCAGAGTGGATTCTGGAGTCTTCCCACGCTCCTGTTAGTGATCCTCCATCTGGATGGATGATAACAACCTTCTGAACAATCTAGCAGGAGATGGTCCATATCTAGGGGATATGGACTGACAACAGCCGAAGCGGGTGAATAAAGTCACCCAGTCGCTAGCTGTGCGATTACCCAGCATACACCAGCACAATATTAGGCACAGCACCACCATAGACATTTTCAGTGGTTTTGAATGCAGGACATGGTTATCTTACCTTGTAAAATGCATGACAATAAAACAGCTAACCACCATAAAATGGTATTGTGTATGTATGTATGTGCATGTGTGTGTGTGTGTGTGTGTGTGTGAGAGAGAGAGAGAGAGAGAGAGAGAGAGAGAGCGTGGGGGGGGGGGGGGGGGGGGGAGAGATCAAAGGCGTGCGCTTATGTTTTTTCTTGATCAAGAGTGTGCCTCCTCTCTCTTATTGGATATATGGTATAGCATGTTTATTTAGGTGCACCTTTGAAGTCTATGAGAATACTTTGCAGCCTGGTCTGAGTGGTCATTTCTGCACAGACACAATGAAGCGTGCACTCAGTTTAGAGGAGGCTGTTGCTGCAGTTTTGCACTCTCCACAAGCAGTGGAGATACTTCTGACAGCGAAGAAGAATTTTTGCCAGGCACCGAGGAGCTTTGCAGCTCATGTGCGGAGGAGGAGAAGGAGAAGGAGGAAGAAGAGCAGGAGGAAGAGACAAGACTGGAGGATGGCCAGTGGAGATCTAAAAATGGAGAAATCATGTGGCAACCCACACACGAAGAGGTCCTGCCATTTTTTCCTCCCCCCATTTTAACCCCAGGACCAACCCATTATGCAATTCGTATAGGATCAGCAGCCCTGTGAGCACTTTCCATCTTTTTTTTGCAGAGGACATTATGCAGCTAATCCTGCATTTCACCAACCTGCAGGGGCAACAGGTCAGTAAAAGACTGGAAGGACATAGATGAGGAGTTGCAGGCTTACATGGGGCTTGTGATGCTGGCTGGCCTGTACAGGTCTCAACATGAAACGACAACAAGCCTGTGAAATGGGGAGACAGGGCTCTTCTGTTTCATGCTACCATGTCAAAAAAAAAATGATTTGAGCAAATTAATCGGGCAGTAAGATTCGATGATCGTCTCTCCCGTCCAGGTCGCTAGGGGGGGGGGGGGGGGGGGGGGGGGGGGGGGGGGGCAAGGCTGTGGTTTCCTACATCCCCAAGCAAAGAAAAAAGGTTGTCTTATTGAGCACCAGGCACCGTGAGCTACAAGTCCAGGACTCTGGGAAGAGAAAGCCCCACATCATCCTGGATTATAACAAATGCAAAGGGACTGTGGATCATTTGGACCAGGTAAGCACAATTATAAGTAATTTATTTGCCAAATTGTTTACCGTTTCTCATTGTTATAACTGATAAAGTCAGATAATGTGATTATAATAGTTTTGATATGAGATGATAGTTTTAGACTATGATAGTTTTGATAGTTACAGTAAGGGGGGGGGGGGGGGGGGGGGGGTCCAGTTTGACGCCCACAGGCAGGAAGAATCTCTTGCTTATGGCTGTATAAATCTGTTCATGTCACCTGATCATTTCTTTTTGTTTTGCAGGTTTGTGGAAACTACTCCTGCCGTAGAAGGACACGTAGGTGGCCCATGTGTCTGTTCTACCACATGATCGAGGTAAGCTGCTATAATGCTTTCATTCAAGACAGCTGTAACTTTTGATAGAAGACGCATATAAACATATTTATGGCTTTATCTTATAAAGTTCGATATCCCCGTGTTGAGCAAACAGGTTTTGCAGCTGTTTGATCTAAGATTTTCAAGTTATTCACAAAATGAATACCTATACTTTGTTTCGTGCGACAACTCCATTCAAATGCATGTAATAGTCAGAAACGCACTGTCTTGGCGAAATAAAGCGTTTACAACTTCATGAAGACAGCTCTAACTTTTGATAGGAGACTCAGATATGCGTATTTATGGCTTTATCTGATCGAATTCAATATCCCCGTGTTGAGCAAACAGTTTTAAAGCTATGTGAGCTAAGATTTTCAAGTTATTCACAAGATGAAAACCTATACTTTGTTTCGTGCGAGAACTCCATTCAAATGCATGTAATAGTCAGAAACGCACGGTCTCGGCGAAATAAAGTGTTTTTGTACAGCTTGAAGTTACCTGTAACTTTTGATAGAAGGCTCAGACACACATCAATATGGCTTTGCCTTATACAATTCAGCATCTCCGTGCTGGGGAAACAGGTTTTGCAGCTGTTTGAGCCAAGAGCTTCCAGTTATTGAAAAAATGAAAGCCTATACTTTGTTTCGTGCGAGAACTCCATTCAAATGCATGTAAAAGTCAGAAACGCACTGTCTCGGCGAAATAAAGGGTTTACAACTTCATGAAGACAGCTGTAACTTTTGATAGGAAACTCAGATATACGTATTTATGGCTTTATCTTATAGAATTCAATATCCCCGTTGAGCAAACAGTTTTAAAGCTATGTGAGCTAAGATTTTTAAGTTATTCACAAAATAAAAAGCTATACTTTGTTTCGTGTGAGAACTCCATTTATGTTACGCCCCTAATCTAGGCGTGTAGGGACGCACATAAGGTTGGAGGAGAGAGATACAAATCCCCGCCCTGGTTCCCAAGCCAAACATCCAAACCAGTTGTGAGTAAAAAAAAGGTGATTTTATTTAAGGACAAGAAGCATAGCTCCAGGGTGAGCCCAGGCCAAAATAATAAACAAAACCAACTAAGACCCACCAGCAAAGACTAACTAAACCCTAGGAAAGAAAAAGAACAAACAAATGACAGAGCTATCCCTCGCTCCCTGACCAAGAAAACAGGAGAAAACGATTCCAAAAGAAAAGGCAGCTCACCCCTTCCGCTTCAGCCCACGAGTGCCTAAGCTCTCAGCTAATGCACTAGGAGCGGCTTTTACAATTCACCCTCACACAAATACACAAGATAAGCACAGGCTGGGAAAACCATGGTCAGGACCGCGACGGCTGTCAGGCTACTCGCTCGTTGCACACACTCTCTCCCTCTCTCCCCTCTGGAGCTGTCAGAGCGGCTTTTTGAACGTGGTCACCTGTTCCATGGTCCAATCAGCTGCTCACTACTCTTCATTAGGGGAGGGACCTGTAAAGTGTCTTAAACACAGTAAAGAGACACATGTCTCGCATGTAATAGTCAGAAACGCACTATCTTTGCAAAATAAAGCCTTTTTGTACAACTTCATGAAGTTAGCTGTAACTTTTGATAGAAGATTCAGATTTACGTAGTTATGGCTTTATCTTATAATATTCAGTATCCCCGTGTTGAGCAAACAGGTTTGAGCTAAGATTTTCGAGTTATTCACATAATGAAAACCTATACTTTGTTTCGTGCGAGAACTGCATTCAAATGCATGTAATAGTCAGAAACGCACTGTCTCGGCGAAATAAAGTGTTTTTGTACAGCTTCATGAAGACAGCTGTAACTTTTGATAGAAGGCTCAGATTGATGTATTTATGGTTTTATCTTATAGAATTCAATATCCCCGTGCTGGGAAAACAGATTTTGCAGCTGTTTGAGCTAAGATTTCCAAGTTATACACATAATGAAAATCTATACTTTGTTTCGGTCGAGTTCCCCATTCAAATGCATGTAACAGTGAGAAACGCACTGTCTTGGCGAAAGAAAGCGTTTTTGTACAACTTCATATAAATAGCTGTAACTTTTGATAGAAGACTCGGATACACATGTTTATGGCTTTATCTTATAGAACTCAAGGTCCCCGTGCTGGGAAAAAAGAACAGGTTTTGCAGCTGTTTGAGCTAAGATTTCCAAGTTATACACATAATGAAAACCTATACTTTGTTTCGGGCGAGTTCCCCATTCAAATGCATGCAACAGTGAGAAACGCACTGTCTTGGCAAAAGAAAGCGTTTTTGTACAACTTCATATAAATAGCTGTAACTTTTGATAGAAGACTCGGATACACATGTTTATGGCTTTATCTTATAGAACTCAAGGTCCCCGTGCTGGGAAAAAAGAACAGGTTTTGCAGCCGTTTGAGCTAAGATTTTAAAATTATTCACATAATGAAAACCTATACTTTGTTTCGGTCGAGTTCCCCATTCAAATGCATGCAACAGTGAGAAACGCACTGTCTTGGCAAAAGAAAGCGTTTTTGTACAACTTCATATAAATAGCTGTAACTTTTGATAGAAGACTCGGATACACA
>NW_027667103.1:0-1000 GCF_963969265.1 Rhamphochromis sp. 'chilingali' | reverse complement strand
ATTTGAAAAAGAAACTTCTTCCAATCCTTTGTTGCTCTACAATTTTAGAATGAGATGAATGAGCTTCCTGTTCTTCATTCAGAGTGTAATGCACCTTTTGCCTTACCTGGAGTTTGGAAGTTGATGCGCCTCACCTCCACGGGGTCTGTGGGGTGATGGGGTGTAATGTCTGCGTTGTTCAGCAGACATTTTGTGCGTGGCTCCGACTCTTTTCTTTTGTGGCTGGACAGTAAGTCAAACATAAAGAAGGAAGAGGGGAAGACGTACAAAAAAAGACAAAAGAAAAAGAAAAACTTTAATGCACACTTGATCCAGCACAAGAGATCCCATCCTCACTATCTACTCAGTAACTCTGACTGATTGGTAGCTCAGTCGGTCAGAAAAGCTAAGAGTGAAGCAAAATCACGGACTGTGAAGCTGGTAACATGTATCGCGTATGAACAAGTCTCCTTCACTCTCACTAATTAAGGCCATTTTGTGCTGAGACAAGCTATTTTGTCTTGAAAAATGCATTAAATCTAAGTAAGACTAAGCCTTACCTGTCGGGTTTGCTGTTTCCAGAGAAAGCAATAGGAGTCAAATAAATATATAAAGATGGTGAAAACACAACACACAAGGAGAAAGGGAGACGGGGAGGCAAGAAGAGAGATAAATCAATAGAGAGCAGTTTAAAATTCACAGGGGTCGCTGCTGGGCTCGCAAAAAAGCGAGATAAAGCTCATCAGCATTGGAAGAAGGTGTGTGCATGAGTGCAAGTGTGTGCACGTGTCAATGAGTTGGAATGAGTGCGTATTCAATGAAATGTGTAAGTAAGCGCATACATTCGAGAGCCCTGCATTTGCGTGTCTGTGGATGTGTGCGTGCATGCGTGTGTGTGTACGTGTGTGTGCGAAGGGTGCAGATACAGATAGGAAAGGGGAATGTCAGGGCCAAGGGCAGTCCTGGGAAACACTATTCACCATGGAGAGATGGGGGAGATGGAGAGTGAGGTGGAGATCCG
>NW_027667104.1:0-1000 GCF_963969265.1 Rhamphochromis sp. 'chilingali' | reverse complement strand
GTATGTGAATCAATACCCCGAGGTTGACGAAGCGTTAAAAGTCAGATAGCCTAGTTTTTAAACTGATGTGGGGAGATGGGAGATAGAAGAATGAATGCAGGCGAAACTGGGACCGATCGGTCTCCGACCTTCTATCATTCCCTCTCCCTCTTCAAGCAACGCTAAAGAAATTTCTACCAGGAACAAACACGAGCACAAATAAACGTCCAAGTGTACGGAGAGTGGTAAATGTACCGTGGCCTAAACATATACTTATCTTTGACCTTATTCTGGAGGTTTGCAACCTCATCAGCGCGATTTTAACGGACACAGCTCAGACTGGCACCCCGATCTGACTGAGCCTTCACTAAAGCGCTAAGGCAAAAAAGCTGCCGGCGATCTGACAGTCGGCTCGTGTAAGGTTTAGAAAATCTAATATTAATACAGGTTGCATGATTTTGGCAAAATGAGAGAGCTTGCAACGCATCTTTCCTCCTACGTATGAGCCGCAATTCAGTTGTACCACGATTGACACAGTACACAGCAGCACTGGAGGGGAAAACAGCACGTTTTCCAAACCACCTTACCTTCGTATACAGGGGCCATCGGTGCAAGGATTTCTGTTATTCATGGCAAAAAATAAAGCGATATTTCTGTTCAAAACTCAATAAAAATCTGCCATCTTGAAATGTTGATGAGAGGGTCGACGCGGTCTCCTGCATTACTGGTCCAGTTCATTAGTGAGGAAAATACTCATAATTCATATCCAGGCGTTTTCAAAGCTAGGGTCCGATGCGAGGCGAGCGACAGACGACAGGCTGTGCAATTCAAATCCCACCCGCGGTGTGTTTCTGTGGGCTCAAATGATGAGCCACGATGACAGGTTTACTTCAGCTATTGTGCGACATGTCTGTGGAGTGAGGAGTCTCTGCAAAAGTTGCAGTGGTCAGAGCGCAGCGAGTTTGGTGCTGCAGCGAGTCGATTCGAGTCGATCGAATCGATGAGGCAGACCCTGAGTGTG
>NW_027667105.1:0-55000 GCF_963969265.1 Rhamphochromis sp. 'chilingali' | reverse complement strand
GGAGGCGTGCCAGGCAGCTCGTTTTACCTGTGAACTTGCGTACTTTCAGTTTATCAACAACAAAGGTATGCAAGTTCAAAATAGTAATGTCTCATTTAAACTTAATTCAGTTTTACACTGAACAGGAATCGGCTTTATATATAAAACAATTGCAAAAAAAAAAAATGTACCTATGGGCATTTGGGTTTTGTTTTTAAACTTTTGTTTTGAACTTATCCCTTTAAAATCTAATTAGAGAGGGCTGGCTACATTTGATGAATACATTTTGTGTTTAAATGATTCGCTTTGTGTTGGGCAATGTGGCAAAAAGCTGAGATGAGATCTAGTCTCATATCACCATATTGATATATTGTAATATTGCCCAACTCTCCCTCTGTGTTTTCTCAAATTATTTATATACACCCAGTAAAGCGTGTCTCTTTGTTCCTCCAGTGCTATGCTTCATGTGGAGATGCAAGGACTGTGGGACAACATTAACAAAAAGATCTGAATTGCTCAAACACTACAAACTGATTCATAGGCATTACGGACGAGGCCACTCATATCCATGCACTTATTTAAATTGTGCATGTAGGTTCAAGACTTGGAACGCCCTACTGAGCCATCTATCAAGAAATCACCCTGCCCAACAAGCAGTCTCCAAAGCTGCGTCCACATTCACTTGCCATATTTGTGGCCATAATCAACTCTCCACAGAAAGAGAATATTTTCAACATATCTATCAGCATCTTAAAAATAAGGAGACTGTAACATGTGTGTTCCAAAACTGTGAATATAAAACCAATGTCTATGAGAACTTCAAAAGTCATAAATACAGAAAACACTCTGGTACAGTGAACACATTTAAGCCTGGAATAAGTTCTGTTGATGAATCTTTTGCCAGTGTTGCCAGTGATATTTCAGATGTGGAAATTATAGAGAGTGATGTAAATTTAAATTCTGCTTTTGACAATGGGTATTCTGAAAACTTAGAGAAGGATATTGAGCTTAAAATTGCTTCAGTGCTCCTTAAGTTGGAACACATCTTTCTTGTGTCTAATGCAGCTGTAGATGAGCTTTTGCAGGAGTTAAACTATTTGATTGGTTCTGTTTCTGTGGCGATTACCCAAAAGACTATTAGCCAAGTATTACAAGACAACGGATGCCAATTTGACCAGTCAGTTGTTGAAAAGCTAGCCAGTGTACTCTGTGAGACAAACCCTGTAAAAAAAGCAATTGGAGATAAAGGTCCACTTTCCAGTCCTTGGAGACGAAAAGCATACTATAAGAGCCACTTTAAAGTAGTGGAACCAGTGGAATATATACTTGACCGAAAAAATAACAAGTCATTCCAATATATTTCAATTTTAAAGTCTTTGCAGCATATTCTTGACTGCCAGACAATCTTGGATCAGGCTGTTAATTTGAATACTGTAGATAATCAGCCTCAAAAAACTTATGTGCACTACAAAACTATCTTCGATGGTGACTTCTTCCATGAAAATGGACTGTTGTCCAAGCAGGAAAGCATTTCATTGATATTATACATTGATGAATTCGAAATATGTAATCCCCTTGGTACATCACGGAGGAAGCATAAAATTTGTGGATTGTACTGGGTTTTGGGTAATTTGCCACCAGGCTGTAATTCTGCTTTAACCTCAATCTATTTGGCTGCTTTAATCAAAAGTAATGATCTGAAGTGCTATGGGTATGAGAAAGTGTTAAAACCTGTAATTAATGATCTTGTAATTTTGGAACAGAGTGGGATATTTCTGTCAAAGTTGGGCAGAACAGTAAAAGGCACTGTTCAGTGTGTTGTTGCCGACAACCTTGGTGCACACAGTATTGCTGGATTCTTTGAAAATTTCTCAGGGACATACGTATGTAGATTTTGCACTGCAGAAACATCAGAGTTCCAGACTATTGAAGTCAGAAGTGAAGTCTTTACTTTAAGAACAAAAGACATTCATGCAGATCATTTACGAATTATCGAGGAAAACAAATGGCCCAGTTATTATGGTGTGAAATCAAAGTGTATTTTGTCAAAGCACCTCTCACATTTTGATGTTACCACTGGGTTTCCACCTGATGTTGTACATGATCTTTTTGAGGGAATTGTTCCTTTTGAACTTGCGCTTTGCCTCAATTTGTTAATCAAAAAAAAGTATTTCACATTATGTACATTGAATGAAGCAATATCATCTTTCAACTTTAAGTGGGCTGACAAAACAAATCGACCTAATCCTGTGGCTCTCAGTTTTGCATCCAAAAAAAGTGTAGGAGGGAATGCACACGAGAACTGGAGTCTTATCAGATTTTTGCCTTTGTTCGTTGGGCAGAGTGTACCCTGTGAGGAGCCTGCTTGGCACATCTTAACAGACTTGAAGGACATTGTTGATCTTGTTGTCAGTCCTGTTCATACTGAGGACTCCATTGCATATCTTGGTTTTAAGATCTCCGAGCACAGAATCAAGTTTCAAGAGGTTTTCCCAGATGTTAATCTTAAACCAAAGCACCACTACTTGGAACATTATCCATACTTGATCCGTAAGTTTGGGCCACTGGTTGCACTATGGACTATGCGATTCGAAGCAAAGCATAGTTTTTTTAAAAGAGTTGCAAGGAACATCAGATGCTTCAAAAATGTACTTCTTTCCCTTTCACAGAGACATCAGTATCAGATTGCATATCATTTGCATGCAATTAGCTTTGCCAAACCCCCACTGGAAGTAACAGATGTTTCCACTGTTCACATTGATGTTCTTAACAAGGACATCTCAAATGCACTGAGACAGAAGTCTCCAGATATGGACAATGTGTGCTTGGCTAAAAGTGTAGCATATAATGGAATAATCTACAAGTGTGGGATGATCTTGATCCACGGCTCACTGGGAGGACTGCCAGAGTTTGGTGAAATCATCCAAATGGTGATACTGCAGGACAAACTAATCTTCATTCTGAAAAAGCTTAGCGGATGGTATATGGAACACTACAGAGCTTATGATCTCAAAACATCACCAAGCAAAGAAGTGGAACTTGTTGAGCCACAAGAACTGCATGATACCTACCCACTGGCAGACTACAATATTAGAGGGATGCGTCTTGTCACCTTGAAAAGATATGTCCATGTTTAAATGGTGAGGCCTCAAAATATGATAAAGTATTTTCTTAAGTGGGAAAACAAAACCCAGACCCATACAATACTAATGTGTTCTCAGAACATATTTATTTTATACTGCAAGCCAAAGTGGTGTGATGATGTCATTGGCAATTCATCAGTTATGTCATTTTTTTTAATGCAGGTCGCTGGATTCCAGTCAGTGAATGCTAATCCTATGCTCTCCCCCCTTCTGCTTCTCTTCTCTTTTTCTTCTTTCCTTATTGTCTCCTATATTCTCCTCACCTCCTCTCCTTCTCTCTTCTCTTCAATGTCTCCCATATTCTCGCCATCTCTCTTCTCCTCCCTTCTCTTCGGTTTGCCTTCTCTCCTCGCTGCCTCAGCTGATCTCCACCTCTCCTCTTCATTTTCTCCTCCCCTTTCCTCCTCTCTTTGCCTTCTCTCTTTTCCTCTAGTTTGACATTAAATTCTCCTAATTGGAAATGTCAGTGGTTTACATGTTGATCCTCACTAACTGTGCTTGTGCTTTGTTCTCAGACCACCATGGCTGGTTCAACACCTGCAAGACTGAAGGTGATTTTAGGAGAGAACAACATTGAAAAGCTGACTCTTCCAAATGGCATCCCAGAGTCACTTGAAGACCTTCTCAGCACGATAAAGACTACCTTTGGGTTAAAAGGTAACTTCAGACTGCAATACATGGACCAAGACTTTGGCAACGACTTCTTTAATCTGAATTCTACCACCGAACTTCGGAATTTGGGGACAATCAAAGTGATCCACCAGCAAACAAATCCACCTTTGATCAGTGCCGATCAGTCCACTTCATCTCTGTCTCTTTCATTTGAGTCTGATGACGGTATTTCAGTGGCATCAAATGACACAATTATCCTCTCATCCCCTGAATCTATGTCATCTCGAACACAACAGTGGCCAGAAGACTTTGCAATTCCCCAATTTTCATATGACACAGAGCTACAGCTAGAGAGGGGGAATACTGAGTACCGTGTGAGCCAAAAAATGTTGACTTTAAGCGCCCGAATGCTGTCTGATATCCTGAAAAGAGTTGCAGAAGAAATTTACCGTTACAAGGCCTATCCAGAGGATGCACATTTCTGCGCAGCTGCAGAGGCCCTTATCAAAAAGCACCCATGTTTGAAAGAACCTGGATCATTCAATGGCTGCTACGGTTGGAAACAACGACTGAAGTACAAAATGGCAAACTACAGGACCCAGCTCAAATTACAGGGGTGTCCAGAGCTGTGTGTAAACTCACTGAAATCTAAAGCTACTACAGATGCTTTCCCTGCTAAAAAAGTGAAGAAGCCAAAACGTTCTGAAGCTAACTTTTATCCATCCTTTCCTACTGGTGAGACTCTGGACAGCATGGAAAAAGTGAGACTAGAACTTCTGACAGAGATCGGGATAAGGGACAATGAAAGGGTCATCGCAGACAAAATGGCTAACACGTTTGCCTACAGACGACATGAGGTGGTAAACCAAGAACCAAGCATTCAGGAACTGAAGGACAGATGGCCTGCACTCTTCACACAGAAAGAGGTAAGAATGGAACTGAAGTGATCGAAGTCTGTATGCTTCGGGATTTATTGCAGTTAACTTTCATGAATCGGTCATAACTTGATTTGGTTGAGATTTTATAACACTGAACTTAATGAAAGAATTTACATTTTGAATTCCCATATATGTTATACTTTTTGGGATATAGACATTTTGGCATACAATCAGTTTCAGCATTTTGTTCCATAATACAATATCTACTGTCATTTGTGTTTTGTTTTTAGATAAATACAGAGTTCCAGAGGCTCATGGCTGTTCCTCTTGAGTGGAAGTTCATGGCCCAGTTAGACATGCACTCAAGTCAGCTGATCAAAGTCATACGTGCCAAAGGAGGAGCAACACGCCAAAAGATTGCGAACATCTTGGACACATTGGACCAGGTAAATCTGTACCATCAAACAAGATGCTTCGTAACTAAGAGGGCTGTCAAAATATATCTGAATCCAAAAAAATATATATATATTTAACTGAATCTTTCATAAAGACAATATGGGCAGGCCAATGCTAATCATGGCTTTCATATGCATGAATGTTTTTAGCGACTCCACTGAACTCATCCCCTTTTCTTTCTGTAATGAATCTCTGGGCTTGTGAATTACTGTTTTTAAATAAAGTACATGTAAGTTAAGCAATAAGAGTAAGGATGTCTGTCTTATGAAATTTAGAGTTTAAAATTACTCAACATTTGTTGTTCTAGACTGTGGACATTAATCATCGGAGGGAATGTGTGCTGAAAGCCCTCACCATCTTCCTGGGAGAAGATGCAGATGGCCTGATCAAGGAATACCTTGTAAGTTTCAACAGTTTGTCAGCACATCTTGTCAAAGGGACACAAAAAAGTTAACTGTTAGAACAAACGTAACACGTGAACCCTAGTTGGATTGCTGACATGTATTTATTATCATGACCATATTGGACATTATGTAATTCCCAGCAACAACACATTACATATCGGATTGACTTTGTTTTAAGTAAGACGGGCTTACTTGATTATTTAAGTTCAAAGGAATAGTTTGACATGTTGGGAAATCTTATCTTTCTTGCTTACAATTTGATTAGAGTCAGATTGATACACCTCTCTCTGCTGTTTCTGGTGTGTGATGACACCCAGCCAAGAAATAGCCCAGCACATAACACATATTGGTACATCACCCAAACACTTAATCACAGTAAGAAGTGAGGCTAATGATGATTTGTGTTTGTGTCTTGTACCCCTCTGTAGGACTGTGGAGCAGATGATGTTCAGAGGGACCTGGAGGAGGTCACCATGGCAGTGTATGTGATTCGGAAGGAGGGGGAGGGACTGCAGGAGCCACCTGAAGACATTGGCATTGTCATTGAGGGTGTGGAAGTGTTGCATGAACTAACTTCAGTTGCCTCAGCTTGTGCCCTGCTTCTAGGTTTGATCTATGCACTCAACCTAGCTTATCCAAAACCCTTTCGCTTCACTTTTGAAGTGCTCCAAAAAATCTTCATGCAGCTTGATCAGCACAAGATGTCCCCCAAAGTCCAAAATCTGTATATCAAACTTCAAAGCTCCCAGTAATGGCACAGAACAATGACCAACAAATGGCCCTGTGCCATAATGCGAAGGAACAACTGTGTTTGGACATATAGCATGTAAAATATGTAGTCTCTTTTGGATGTTGGGCCTTTTTTATGCTCCAAGAGACCTCAAACCCCAATTTAATGTGCTTTTATGGTATTTTTATTTATTTTTTAATTTTTTTTCAGACATATTTGCCTTCGTTTCAAGGGAAAGGTTGCATTTCAGGTTTGATGTGCTCAGTTATACAACAAACTGTTGTGACATTCTAAAACTCTAGAGGAGTGTTTATATTTTTTCATCCCCATTGGTCAGCTACACTGTTCAGATATTTATTCATTGGCTATAGCTGAAGAGAAGTTTCTGTATACTCTTGGGGCACTTTTTCATAGTTGACACTGTATGTGTTAAGATTGATATTTGTGTAATACTGTGTTGCACTTTACACTTTGTTGACAACTTTGTGGTCCTACTAAGCATTACTTGCATTTTGTGCATATGTGTTTCAAAAAGGACAAATGTGTAATGTATTTGACCAAAAGCTGTGTTGGTTGCCATAAAGGTAATACTTTATTACATTTATACAATAAAGCATTTAAAAAAAAAAAAACATTGGATTTTGAATTTTTGAAAAATATTTTCAGGCAACTTAAAATTTTGATTTAAGCTTTATTATACAAACTAAAATTTCATTTTAGAGTCACTACAAAAAGTAATTTACACTAAACCACATTATTAGGTTAGCAAAGAGCAATATTTTACTTTTGGGTTATGCAAATTATTGGGTTGGAAAAACTGAAAACTTTAAGTTGAAATGTCTTAATTTTAAGTTGGATTAATGCAAAATGTTTATTTGACAGCAATTAATTTATTAAGTACATGTAACTTAAATCAGTTGTGTTAATTTAATGTATTAACTTAATTTCAAAGAACTTAATTAAATTTGGTGTTACCAATTGAAATAATTCAATTAAGTTGGTTCAACTATTTTCTTTTTTCAGTGTAATGTTATGTTGTCGTTTCTGCCTGCGTTCAGTCAGCTAGCCATTCAGTCAGTCAGTCCTTCAGTCAGTCAGTCGTCCAGCCAGCCAGCCCTATCCGACTTCTGTTCTGTTTGTTCACTTGTTGGCAATAAACACCAGCCTTCACCTACCTACCTGTGAGTCCAGTGTTTGGGTCCTCCTTCTCTCATCCACGACACTAATCCTGACCATCTTACTATGCACGCATCAGTTACTAAATGTGTAACTTTATTCATTTTAAATTTTCTAATTATATTCTTTAAAATTATTATTATTATTATTATTATTATTATGATTATTATTATTATTGTCTTTATTTTCAGTTGATGTGTGTTTATTCAGTTTATCCAAAATCACTCTATGTTTGAAAGCCATGCTGGCAGAAACCAACAGACACATCTAGAGAGCCACCATAGACAAAACAGCAGATTGCACATGCTCTTATACAAAACATGAAGTTGCCAAACAAAAATGGAAATTCTCAAGAACAACTGACCAATATTGTCATTTTTGCTAATCTACCATAGATATTTATAGCACAAAAATCTCTTTTGGTTCTAAGGTGATGTAACAAAACTTCTGCACTTACTGAAATATGTAAGGCAGAGAGCATAAGTCACTCATTTAACAGGGACAATGGAAGACCACTACCATACCATACCATACCATACCATACCAACTTTATTTCTAAAGCACTTTAACATAAAACCAGAGTTTCACAAAGTGCTGTACATGTTAATAGCATACATTGAGGCCTGGTAGCATACGTAGCATACCAGGCCTCAATGCTTCCTAGTGACAGCTGCAGAGCACTTTATTTTCCCCACATGGACCCATAGAATATTAAAATTGTTTTAGTAAGCAACATTTCACATGAAAAAATCAGTTGTTATTGCTTAATAGCCCCATAGGATTTGCATACAGGCCAGGTTGGAGGTGAATGCTACGTAGAAGTAAAATATCTTTTCACAGAAAAACGCATGAAGTATAGTGAAAAGTTTGGGTTTACTAATTTGTTTTTAATTATTGATATCTTAAAATTAATTGTACTTTTGTTGCAGAAGCTGCTTTATGTACTTTACATTCTGCAACGTGAACAACAACATTTGAAAGCAAATTAGACATGACTGTTTTTATGAGCAACTGCTATGCAGTAATGATGCCCCCTTTAAGGCATGTATTAGCAGCTGGCCTTAATTTGTTTAACTATTACTTGGAATTTGGCCATTAAATATCTTTTAATTATTTACATAATTTTTCTTGTTAAATGTCTGCTTCTTAAATCTGAGGTAATATACTAACTATAAAGTATTATTAGATTTCTGTGTGGAAAGGGTTAGTGAACTGTCTTCCACAGTCAGAGGCCACAGGATCATAACTGCACCAAATGCATGATTCAGATGTGATGTGCAAATCTGATGCTTTGTCTGAAAAGGGTTGTGTCTATTGTGATGGAAATTTCTTTTACCTAGTGTATTGATCATGTGTTCTGATAATGGTACGTATGAGGTATTAGTTAGAAATAGCATCATATATGTGTTTTATAGAATAGAATAGAATAGAATATAATTCAACTTTATTGTCATTGCACATGCACAGGTACAGGGCAACAAAATGCAGTTTGCATCCATCCAGAAGTGCTTTAGTGATATAGATATATTACAATATATATTAGCAATAATATAGATATGCTTTATTCCACACAGTTAGGTATTGTAGGTTAGATGTAGACTGGGACACCCAGGCCCTATTAGACGGTAGAGACATTAGCCAGATAATGAGACCCCTCTCTGACCTCTGGGAGTCATTGGGCCTCCAGGGGGAGGCCTTCGAAGGAATGCCTTATGAGCTGTACTCTGTTAAGTGAAAAACAAAGTTGTAAATCTCTTTCTGTGGGGGGAGGGTTCAAGGATGAGTTGAAGGTATAGACCCCCAGGTGATATGTGGCAATGTGTAAGTGCTCAATAGGTGTCTGCACTTTATTAAACAAAATTCCACAACACTATCTATACATCTATACATCAATCCAAGCATCTATCTTTATTTATAAAGCACTTAAACAACTGACAGTACTTTCAACAGTACTTTTTTGTTTTATTTTGTTTACTGGTTTGCGTGCACTTTTTATTTAAGATTTTTCTGGAAAAAAAACAATTGATAACTGTAAACCACGACAGCAGACCTGGTGACATTTTCATGTTTCGCAGCATAATTTATTTTTACAATAATCACAAAGTTTCTGTAACGTCTGCAGCTCTTCCACTGCCGTCCGTACACATCACCAGCAACAACAACAACAACAACAACAACAACACAAGCAGAGCACAGGGGCCTGTTCTTCGTACCGCGCTAAGTGAGTTAGCTGGATGAGATTGTTGACGATTTCGCGTGATCCTGGATCGTTCGGTTCCCCGAAGCCCATCCGGGACTTGCTGTCATAGCAACAGAGCCGTAAGCGTAAACCTGCTGGGGAGCAGGTTTACTTTATGTAAACAGGATTAGATCGCGGCCACGCAGGTATGTCCGCGTCATTCATACGAAAGCAACAGCGATATTCCACCACTGTTTCACCATAAATAAATAACATCAATGTAACTAAAGATAATGCAGCACTTGATCCTTTTATTGATTTCACACAGATACATACAGGTCATTCCCTAAAAAAGGGAAATGTACTATTAACATTCTATTACATGTATGTGATTATTACAGATGTAATTCATATTTCAGAGTAGTAATTGTAAATTACTTCGTGTAATCAAGATGAGAGACCACGGCTATAAAAGCGAAGGTGGATTTGGGAAGCCTGTCGCAGCCATGTCCTGTCCGTATACGCGAGCCACCCATTGCGGAAGGTGCAAGATTGATAAGGAGAGTCCTCAGAATTCAGCGTATATTGCGGGACAGACAGGATCCTTTAGCTCAGCGCGACAGTGTGCTCATAGAGAGATATCGATTTTCCCGTGAGGGTATTATTCACTTAACCAACTTGTTGACGAGGGGGTGCAGGACCACCACCTGTCTTTTTTTTTGCTCTGCCCTTTTCTTGGTTGCTGTTATGAACAAACAAACAGAGTATTCCAGGGTCTCTTTCCAAGAGACGACAAGCAATATAAGTGATAAATATTACCATTCTGTAGAATATTCTTATATTTCACTTTTACTTGTTCCCATGTTCTAGTGGGTCCTGTTGTGGCTCTAATGTGAAAGGGGATATAATATAACATATTATAATATAATATAATGTAATATAATATTGGATAATATGGTGTGATATGATAAATCTACCCTACCGCCTACTGGTGTTGGCCAGAGGGGCCGATGGCGCAATATGGCAGCCTGGCTTCTGTCAGTCTGCCCCAGGGCAGCTGTGGCTACAACCGTAGCTGCCTCCACCAGTGTGTGAATGTGAGAGTGAATGAATAGTGGCATTGTAAAGCGCTTTGGGTGCCTTGAAAAGCGCTATATAAATCCACTCCATTATTATTGTTATTATTGAATTACTTACGAGTTTGATTTGTCAGCAACTTTCTGCCAGCCCTCTCTCCTTGCTTTTGCAGCCTTTGCAGTGTTCCCTTGCGTTTTAATTAAACTCTGAAACTCCTGAAATCCCTCACTCAAGAGTTCTTGCTCTGCTGCCGAAAAATACTGAGCGCGCTCCTTCGACATTTTCGCCGACCAATCAGAGGGTTGCCGATCAATGTTTCTACTATCGATGCGTAGCCCCTGTTGGGCCACCCAGTGATCTCACATTACTTCATCCAGCTATACTAATCGTCAACAACAGGTGTGTTCGGGGAACCGGAATAGCGAGCTCAGAGTTAGCGCGATGATTTGGTCTTGGATGTTTCATTTGATCTTGGATGTAGTAAGCGACGTACGAAGCACAGGGCCCTGGTTTTAAGCTGGTGAGGCGTGATTGTAGATGCCGTGTAGGTGAGTCCATCTGCAGCACTTTAATTATAAACCTTGCCCTAATTATGTCCTGGGTTTGAACCATTTAATAATAAAAAAGGAAACATCCCAAAAAACACTTAAGGTCATGAAAATGAATTGAGATTTAGCAATTCAATGGCACATACACCTTATGTATTGAAAAGTATCGATATCGGAATCGGCGATACTGGCCCGTATTTACTTGATATCAGATTGATACCAAAATATGCAGTATCAAGCACCACTAGCAAAGATTACAAATTGCCCCATGGGCTGACATTGCTTCATTTTTTATACTTTTATCGCCAAGAAAGAAGAAACAGTAGAAAACACACACCGAAGACAGTAGAAAATACAAAAAGAGCAGACAAAACAAACAAACAAAAACCCTCCCTCCCTTCCCTTATCCCTTATAACCTGGGGTACAGTCTACATAGCAGCTGTCATTTGTCCATAGTTTCCAGTGAGTGGCCTCCAGATTTGATGAAGGTCCTCCAGTTTGTCAATAATAATGTAACGGCTCCTTTCCAGATGACAAGTATCTGTCAGTACTGAAATCCAGACTTTTAAAGAGGGCACTTTTTTTCCCTTCCATAGCAGGAGAATCAGTCTCACACATTAGGCCATAGGACAGGAGTGAGGTCTGTGTGCTCTTAATTCTTCTTAGATCGTTCCGACAGTCCAGTAAGAATGAAAATAGGGTCAGGGTCTAACTGTACATCGAAAAGTTTGGGAAAAAAACCACTCAAGCCCAAAAACCTTGTAGCTTAGTACAAGTTACAAAACTATGAAGCAATCTGAGAAACATGGAAGACGTTATGTACCTTCATAGCGGGCGGCAGGGCCAGCCGGAGTGTCACCGGGTTCAGGACCTCCTGGATGGAAAAGGGGCCAGGAGACCGAGGGGCCACTTTCTTTGACTCAGTCCGAAGGTGGTGCTGGACAGAGGTGAACTGCCAACTCTCCCTCAGAGATAGAGAGGAGGGGGGGTTGATACCCCAGCGATGTCTCGAAGGGCGAGAGCCCGGTCGCTGATGAGGTGCTCATGTTGTGGGCGTACTCCACCCAGGCCAGTTGGTCGCTCCAGGCCGACTGGTTCGACGAAGCGACACAGTGCAGCATGGCTTCCATCTCTTGGTTTGCCCTTTCAGTTTGTCCATTAGTTTGAGGATGGAAACCGGAGGACAAGCCGACCTGAGCTCCCAGCTCCGAACAGAACTCTTTCCAGACTCACGAGGTGAACTGAGAGCCTCGGTCGGAAACTATGTCCTGGGGAATGCCGTGGAGCCGGAACACGTGCTGCGTCAGTAACTGGGCTGTCTCCAGGACTGAAGGGAGCTTGGGCAGAGCGATGAAGTGGGCAGCATTGGAAAACCGGTCAGAATGGTGGTGTTACCTGAAGAGGGAGGCAAGCCAGTGACGAAATCCAGGGCAATGTGTGACCACAGCCCTCTAGGAGTGGGCAACGGTCGCAGAAGGCCAGAGGCAGGTGAGTTGGAGGTCTTGTTGCACACACTGGGTAAGCTGCAACATACTCCTGGACATCGAGAATAAGAGAAGGCCAACAAAACAAACGTTGAAGGAACGAAATTGTACGATTTTTACCTGGGTGGCATGCAAACTTGGTGGTGTGTGCCGCTGCTGGAACATACAGTTTTCCCCTCGGGCCAGTTCCTGGGTCAGGTTCCAGTCGCTGGGCGTCCCTGACCACCTTCTCAACCTCCCATGTGAGCACGCTCAGAATGCAGGTAGGAGGCAGGACGGGTTTCTCCCTTTCGTCCTCATTGGTTTTGGGTGCAAATTGCCGTGACAATACGTCAGACTTGGTATTCCTAGAGCCGGGCCTGTAGGTTATGGAAATGTGGAAGCGTGTGAAAAACAAGGCCCATATGGCTTGGCGGGCGTTGAGGCTTTTGGCTGCCTGGAGGGTACGCCAGGTATTCATGGTCCGTCCACACCACGAAAGGCTGCTCACTGCCCTCCAACCAATGCTGCCATTCTACGAGGGCCAACTTGATGGCGAGCAACTCTCGATTGCCCACATCATAATTCCTCTCAGCCTGAGACAGCCTAAGGGAGAAGAAAGCACAGGGATGTAACTTGCCTTCGATTTGTTGGGAGAGGACCGCCCCACATCAGAGTCAGGTGGCGTCCACCTCCACGATAAAGGACCAGCTGAGGTCCGCCTGGACTAGGACCGGAGCGGAGGAGAACAGGTGCTTGAGCCAACCAGGACCCTCAGAAATCCTACCAGTGGCTGGACAAAGCTGGACTGAAAGACAGCATGGAAGCACTAATCATGGCAGCAAAGGAACAAGCACTAAGCACAAGATACATAGAGGCTGGGGTCTATCACACCAGGCAAGACCCCAGGTCGTTGAAATCTCCCAATTCTTTGAATCTTTGGGCTGAAGGAAGGACAATACTCGGTGTATTTATGCTCAATCAACAATCATGTATTTCCATACAATTCAACACAAAGAGCATTTAGAACCATCATGATGGGGAGACATGCCTGAAGAGGGTCACAGCAAGTCTCAAAATGGTGACGGGTTACACAGCCTTTTATAGCTCCTAGCGGCCCCCACCTAGTCGTAAAAGACCAAACATTAACATTCTTTCTCTCTTACGGCGCCTAAGTTATGACCTCGGCAGTTGTTTCTCTGCTTTCTGTAAGGTGGGGGTGTGGAATGTGGTCTGTCTATCTCCCCTGTCTTAGACACAGAGTCTCCTGCTTACAACCTTCTTTTTATGATTCAACAATAAAGCATTTTAAGAAAACAGTGTAATACATTCACAGCAGATCAAGGATACAGAGTGATGCACATTTATCTAATGAACTAATACGTGAATATGTTCTTTTAACTCAAAAGTATAATGAGAACTAAACTACATACAGATCACACACTCTATATTAAAGGGTATAATATGATCTACAGCAGTATTCTAATTCAACTACTTTGATTACATATATAAGGTAACATATGATAACAGAATAATCTAATAAGGTGCAGGCTGTGTAAAGATGCTCCAGAGACAATCCAGCACATAACAGCAGGGTGCAAGATGCTAGCAGGCAAGGCATACATGGAACGCCATAACCAAGTGGCCGGCATAGTGTACAGAAACATCTGTGCTGAGTATAACCTGGAAGTCCCGAGGTCAAAATGGGAGATGCCCCCAAGGTTGATGGAGAATGACCGAGCTAAGATCCTGTGGGACTTCCAGATACAGACGGACAAAATGGTGGTGGCTAACCAACCTGACATAATGGTGGTAAACAAACATGAGAAGACGGCCGTAGTGATCGATGTAGCCGTTCCCAGTGACAGCAACATCAGGAAGAAGGAACACGAGAAGCTGGAGAAATACCAAGGGCTCAGAGAAGAGCTGGAGAAGATGTGGAGGGTGAAGGTAACAGTGGTCCCAGTGGTGATCGGAGCACTAGGTACGGTGACTCCCAAGCTAGGCGAGTGGCTCACTTATGAAAAGAGCGTGCAGGGAGCAGAGATGTTGTGAGCACGAGCGACACGCTGAGAGCAGGTCTGCAGATGACTGTCAGCACATAGAGCAGAGATCTGAGCAAGAGCAAATGCCAACAACTGAGCGAGAGGGGCTGCTGTGCGTGTATACAGATAATAGGAAACACATTTCTTCCATGCAGCAATGAATTTTGTTCACTCAAATTAATCTTTTCTTCGCTCAAAATAATTTTCTCCTCAAATGCCTTTTTTTTTTTTTTAACATGCGCTCAGAACACAGGCACAAAAATAACACCATATCTGAAAGCGCACCCTGGGACACCAGAGCGGAAAATACAGGCAATGAAACAAGGAAAGGGACAAATATTGAAACCTGTTGCCAAGATAGTTGAAATAAAAGCACCAAACAGAAATATAAGATGTGTGTGTATCTGTTTTTTCACAGGTATTCTGTGTATATACAGTATTTTTCAAAAGTCTAGAGACATGCCTCATTTCTTTATTTTTTCCTAGGAAAATAGAAAATAGGCAAACTGCTTTACTGAGACATGCAAATACTACTTAGACAGTCACAGAATCAAAACACTGAATAAACCTACAAACTAAGGCAATGTTGTGCCTGCTGAGGGCTGAAAAACATTCAAGCAGCCAGCACCTTTCAGGAAAAAGACAGACACCATAGCAACAGGAGAAAGTTAGAGAAAAGTAGAGCTGGGAGCCATGGTGGCTGCAGAGTTTGTGTTGAGTCATTGGACTGGAAAAGATATACGTTAATTGGAAGTAAATCTGACAGCTCTGGGAGGAAGAAATGAGGCACAGGAAGGGGTGAGGTGTGGGAAGCAATACCATCAGCAGACACCTAGATGCAGGAAAGTATTAAGGAGTGAACTCTCAGATCTGAAAAGGGTATTTCAAACATCTTGTAGTCATTATGCATTTACTGTTTGCATTATAGTCCTTATTTTTCTCAAGTATGTAAGTAGAGGAAGAGGCAGAGATGCAACCAAGGTCTTCATTATTTCCAAGGAAGCTTTGTTTAAAAAAAAAAAAATTATTCAAATATAGTTATGAAATTTGTTTCCCTTAATGTCACAGAGAGCTGGTGAATCTAATACAAATATAAGAACAAATACACAAATACAAGAATGGGAATGCGTTCTGGTGTTTTTGAAGCTGACAGATTTCTCCCTCCCATCTGAAAGAGCACCCTGAGACATCAGAAGGAAAAAATATGGGCAATCAAAGAGGGAAAGGGACGAATATTGAAACCTGTTGCCAAGATAGTTGAAATAAAAGCATAGGGAAGTGAAACAGAAATATAAGATGTGTGTGTGTGTCTTATTTACAAAGGATTGGCTGAAGTGTTTTTTTTAATCTCACAAAACACAACACAACTGCCCAATCTCATATCTACGTTGGCATGATTTGGTTTCATCAAACTACTCTCAGGTGGGTAGCACTCATCGCTCTTTATCAAGCCAGACAAATATCCACTAAATAAAACAAAAATGACATGGATAATCCAGATGCATAGCTGGAGAGGAAATCAATGAAAAAGCTATTATCCAGCATGAATAATCCTGATCGCAATGACTACCCCTTGGGCACTGGAGCACTTTCTCTCTACAAACTGTTCTACTGTAACAAGGAAACATACAGGAAGTCTTTCATGTCTCATGTAATAACTCTCTACAGTACATCTGTCTAGCATATAATGATCTGTAGCTTTATTTTTGTAGCTGTAGCTTTACTTTGCAACTTTACTTTAAAAATGTTTCGTTCATGGTTTACCATATATGGGTAAGCTGAGCCCACGACACCAAGAAGGCTCAGTCACACAATGCTGTCATGCGACTATGATGGCTGTCAGTCACATTCCAATAAATACTTTTGGACACCCCTTTAAAGTAATATCTATCATTTTGGATCATTTTTCATGCTTCCGACAGATCAGTTCAGTTGGGCATTCAGTTAGAAAACTAAGCTGTAGGTAAAGTAGTCCCTAGAACAGAACTAACCTTCTTCATCAGGTTGTTGAGCCTTTTTAAGTGCTGCTATCCCAGCAGGTGATGGAAGAAGAGATTACACTGTCCACAACAGACTTACAGAAGATATGCAGAATCTTGCTGAAAACCTTGAAGGACCTAAGCTTCCTCAAGAGGTACAGTATGCTCTGTCCCTTCTCATAGATTGCTACTGAAATGTTTGAATGAGAAGTGACAAAACTGCCAGTTTATAGTAATTAGTAATCAAAAACAAAAAAATAAACTGATCTGCAATAGTTTGTATATTAGAGTGAATTATATATATTGAGCATCTGTGACCACGCCAACTCCTGTATCCATACCAGTTCCTCGGGTGGGATTGGCAGAGGTCCAGCCTGTTCCTGCACCTACATTGGTTCCCCGGGTGGGGACGGCTGGTGTTCGGCCAGTACCAGCACCTATACCTGTTCCCTGGAGAGAAGCAACCAAGCTTCAGCCTCAGTCACCCGTACAGCAGTTCCTTTTATCAGCTGGGGTTTCAGGAGAGCCTCACCAGCCACCACCTGTTTCTGCTGGGAGCTCTGGTAAGTCCATCCATCCACCAGCAGCTCCCACGCCACTGCCAGCTGCAGCTCCACCACCTGCACCTTCTGTCTGATAAAACTTACCGGGATGTTTGGAAGCTGATCAAAACAATTGAGGTGTCCAGCTATGCATATGATAATGGAAGGTGTTAATTTTCCTCTTGTCAAGAGCTCTGTGCAGGTAGGAATGGTGGACCCAATGTGCAGACACTCAGAGGCAACAACATGAACTTAAAACAGCTTTAATGCTGAACTCTGATGTAACAAAACTGAGAACACACACACACACACACACACACACACACACACACACACACACACACACACACACACACACACACACACACACACAGCATAGGATGAGGGTAGACCACGGCACAGACAAAGGAAAACACAGGGCTTAAATACACAGAGGGATCAATCAGGGAATGGGAGAAAGGAGGGAAACACCGCTGGGACAAATCAGGGCTAACGAGACCAGGGAAGAAAAAGCAGATACATTAACATGAGACACAGACTTTCAAAGTAAAACAATTCAATTCAATTTTATTTATATAGCGCCAAATCACAACAAAAGTCACCTCAAGGCGCTTTATATTGTACAGTAGATACAGAGAAAAACCCAACAATCATATGACCCCCTATGAGCAAGCACTTGGGCGACAGTGGGAAGGATAAACTCCCTTTTAACAGGAAGAACCAGACTCACGGAGGGGCGGCCATCTGCTGCAACCGCTTGGGGTGAGAGAAGGAAGACAGGATAAAGACATGCTGTGGAAGAGAGACAGAGATTAATAACAGGTATGATTCAATGCAGAGAGGTCTGTTAACACATAGTGAGTGAGAAAGGTGACTGGAAAGGAAAAACTCAATGCATCATGGGAATCCCCGGCAGCCTACGTCTATTGCAGCATAACTAAGGGAGGATTCAGGGTCACCTGGTCCAGCCCTAACTATATGCTTTAGCAAAAAGGAAAGTTTGAAGCCTAATCTTGAAAGTAGAGATAGTGTCTGTCTCCTGAATCCAAACTGGAAGCTGGTTCCACAGAAGAGGGGCCTGAAAACTGAAGGCTCTGCCTCCCATTCTACTTTTAAATACTCTAGGAACAACAAGTAGGCCTGCAGAGCGAGCGCGAAGTGCTCTAATAGGGTGATATGGTACTACAAGGTCATTAAGATAAGATGGGGCCTGATTATTTAAGACCTTGTATGTGAGGAGCAGGATTTTGAATTCTGGATTTAACAGGAAGCCAATGAAGGGAAGCCAAAACAGGAGAAATCTGCTCTCTCTTTCTAGTCCCTGTCAGGACTCTTGCTGCAGCATTTTGGATCAGCTGAAGGCTTTTCAGGGAGTTTTTAGGACTTCCTGATAATAATGAATTGCAGTCGTCCAGCCTGGAAGTAATAAATGCATGAACTAGTTTTTCAGCGTCACTCTGAGACAGGATATTTCTAACTTTAGAGATGTTGCACAAATGGAAGAACGCAGTCTTACATATTTGTTTAATATGTGCGTTGAAGGACATGTCCTGGTCAAAAATGACTCCAAGGTTCCTCACAGCGTTACTGGAGGCCGAGGTAATGCCATCCAGAGGAAGAATCTGGTTAGATACCATATTTCTAGGCTTTTCAGGGCCGAGTACAATAACCTCAGTTTTATCTGAATTAAGAAGCAGAAAGTTAGGTAAGCGACCCATGTTGTAGGTGACGTCAGACGCCGGAGAATTGGCGGAAAAAAAGCAAATGGTAGCATAGAGTTTAACAAAGGTTTTTCAAGCTTCAGTATTACCAAATATACTAATCAATTATTATATAACTAACAACATCTGTTTTATCATCTCTAACACCCTGGAGGACAACGGGGAGAGTTTAGACGCTCTCCAAGATTACATCGACCGCTGTTTTCAAGATTTAGTAATGAAGAAGGCCCAGAGTGCATCCTCCCCGGCCAAAATTGAGACGCCGTCATCGAAGAGATGTCGCCCGGCAGTCTCCCCCGGTACAACATCGCCTGCCAGCAAAGACATCGCAGACATCCTGGAGTCAATCGACAAGCGATTGTCCAGTTTCGATGCGAGGCTGTCCCTGGTGGAGATTTTACACCGGGAATTTAAATCTCTGAGAGAATCGCGGAGGCAACGGTGAAAAGCTTCATCAAAATCCACCTTAAGCTGCCGGAGGACACCGTAAAGAACATCGACTTCGATAGAGTACATCGCTTGGGGGGCGTGAGGTCGCGGACCGGGAGACCACGGCCTATTGTGGCCAAATTCGGTCAATTCAAACAGAAGGAACATTTGAAGAGTCGCGGCAGAGAGCTGAAAGGAACGGACTTCAGCGTGAACGACCAGTTCCCCAAAGAGATCCTGGAACGACGCAAGGTCCTGTTCCCAGTTCGACGTAGCTTCATCCAGAAAGGCTCCCATGCTGTCATCGCCGTGGACCGGCTCTACGTGGACGGACAGCTCTACCGCGACCCTGGCACCACACCGTGGTTATATTGACTGCACTCCAGATAAGAACCCGCTACACTCTTTTCTTATTCATTCACACTTTCTCCTTTAACATGGGTTTAACCTAGTAATGTCAATATGATGTCATAGCAGATATAACACCGTCACCCTCCGTCATTACTTTAATTGGAATGTTTCCGTTTCGTTTCTTTTTTTTTGTTGTCGCTCACAGTTCATGTGGTTTCTTTCTTTCTCTTGTCTTTCACTGCTGTGATCACCCACTTCCCCACTCACCTACAAACAACACCCTCTATTTCTCCATATTTTCACACCACGATCACGCAAACACATCCGCTCAACGGCAGCATATTCACAACAGCCTCACAGCACGCACAGACTTGCAGGACACATAACACAAGCCACGCTTGTTCATATTAGTGAATATTCACACACATAGTCAGACTTATGGAGCCTCTCACCACACTTTTTTTCTCTCTCTCTCTTTCTATTTACAAACAAGGGATGTTTCCACATTCTCTCCACCTGTCTAAATGAAACACCCAGAGTACATCATTAGACATACACACACAATTATGGGCATGCTGAGGTTTGTCACATGGAATGTAAATGGAGCTGGCACCAGAGGAAAGAGGTTAAAGATATTTAACCAGCTTAAAAGACTACAGGCAGATGTTGTTTTATTACAAGAAACTCACAGACCTGTCACAGGTTTAAACAAACTTAAAACACCTGAGTTTCCTAACGTGTTTGCAGCCTGTTATAATTCTAGACAACGGGGAGTAGTGTGACCAGGAGATATTTTATTTTGTATTCTTATAATCAGTTATCATTGATTAATCATTTACCATTGTTGAATCTGTTGACAGAATAATCTTTGAATCACATCTATGTTACTTTGAGCAAATATTAATGCACACAGATGATCAGTACTTGGACACCGGCCTCTCTGCGTTCAGTTCTGCACGTACGCCGGCCTGTAACCACATGCACGCACTTATATAACACACGCACGTTTACACTCACACTTAGTAATAATAGGAGGGTCGTCTGAGGACAGTTTTTCTGATAGATACACTTTCACAAAATGCACAATGTAATACACACTTGTTTTTCTTTAAGAGTAGCAGTTGATGTCTATATTAGGACAAGGTTTTGAAGAGGAGGGCAATTGTTATCATTTCCAGTAAAGATCTAACTGTGATGTCATAATGGTAATATAAGGAGACGGGACTGTTCATTCGACGAAGGATTGTATTGCAAATTCTCTTTCCCACACTGACTGCGCAAAGTGTGTAATAAAGATCACTATTTTTTGACACCTAAAAGGACTGAGCTTGCTTTCTTCTCTTACCTGAATCGAACGAACCATAACAATTTTTGGTGCTCGAAACCCGGTTGGGGAGGAGTGGAACCCGCAGCTCGTCGTTGAGGTGACAAAGGGGCGAAGGCCAGCAGCTTATCTGAGTGACGCCAGGCGGAATAAGAAAGGTGAGTAGTGCCACCTGTTGATGTTTATCCAAAGGCGCTATATTGGAAGTTAAAACTAAATTTAATTAAACAATATTCACTCAGTATAGGCTTCTGGCGTTGGTCCATAGTGATCTTGAGTAATTGGTTTTAAAATAGGGCATATTAGTCTGACTAAATTCATTGCTGTTTATTTTGGGGGTGAATTTTGAGCTAAGAGGTTATATGTGTTCAAGACAATACGGTTTAAAGTGTTTAAAGAAGAGGTGGGTTGACTGGATGCCAGCCAGACGCTCGGTAGTGTAGCGAATTTGGTTTTTATTGAGTAGCAAAAACGCGGTTTTGGGCCTCAGATAACTAAACTGTGGGGGCAGAGTGCCCACAGTGAGGCTTTTAAAACAATTAAAGGTTTTTAGGACGGGGGGCGCAGGATCCCCTAAGAGCGCAGCTGCTCAGCGCCGTGGCGGCGACTCCTGATCGCGGACGCGTGGTTAGGCTATTTGCTCGGTTGGTTGCCGGGGAAGTTCGAGCATCCCAAACAAACCAAAGTGGGAGACGGAGACCACTTTTTTACTGCGCTAGATTGATTGACAGGGTCGCGGACCCGGCCGGGACCACTCAACGTCGTTGGCCTGTGAGCTTTAAGTAAAGCTGAAGGCGTGGGTTTGATACTAGCGCCAGAGGTGGAGCTCCTTCCCAGCTGCGGGAAACGGTTATAAATTAATTAGTATTTAGAAATTAGACCGCGGCCGGCGAGGGCGTTCCCGACGCGTGTAATTGACCAGCAAGGCGCGGCCTGGGCTATAGATGCTTTTAAATTGGTCTAAAAATTAGAAATACCGGTATAGAAATAAGAAGTGAAATAAAGAAGATAGCTGTTCTGGCATATGGTGTTTTCTTATGTCTATGCGGGCCCGGGTGTAAATAGAAGATAAATTACGTGGGTGTGTTAATAAAGTGTAAATAAGTTCTATAAACTGTCATCCTGTTAAATCTGAAACTCCTGCTAAACTTCCTCTCTACAAACTCTTTTCTCTTCTCTCCCTCTTTCTCTCAGATGGGATTCTGTGTGTGTATGTGTGCTGGAGAAAAAAAAAAAGGAAAAGGGTCTCTCTCTCTGTCTCTGTGAGAGAGAACAAAGGTGGGGGCCGAGTGAGCCCGCTGGGCCGAGCGGGTCCGCGGGAGCGAGCGTGTATGCTGCATGGGGGAGAAGAATGAGGTAGAAGGGAGTGAGAAAGAGCGAGTGAAAAGAGTAACCGAGTGTTTGGGGATTTTTTATTATTTCAGAGGCTGTGTGTAAGAGTTTTGACTATATTGATTAAATTCTGTGGTTTTGGAGTTGGTGACTTTAGCTGTGAGAGTTGTGAAAAGAGCAGGTTTTTCTTTTGTTGTGATGTTAAGTATAAATTGAATAGACTGTGATTAATTGGTGATTTTCTGCCTATTGTGCTGCGTGGAAGACACAGAAGTGTAGACATGTTTGTGGTTTATCTTTGTTTGACGTTTTATATAGAAGGGAGTTGGTTGATTCAGGGTGATTTCTCCCGTTTGAGGGAGGAGTTGGATTATTGTTATGTTAAAGCTTTGCTGTAGGTGTACAAGTGTGAATTTTTGCTGGCTTCGCATGTTTAAATTGATGCATAGGAGTTTGTGAGGGGGAAATTGTCTCCAAGAGGGGGAGCAATGATAGGGGAGGTCACCTTCTTCCCCTGCTGGACACAAGAGAAAACATGATTTGGAGTGTTGTGGAGGAAAATGATTAGTAACAACATCAAGCAGTTTTTGTGTTTGCAGTCAAGAACATATGAAATTTTTACTTGTGGGGTTTAAAGTTAGTAAAGAGTTAAATCAACCCTCCTCAAGAGTTCAATAATTTAGGCAGTTATGTTTATACAAATACTAAATGTATGTTTAGTGTCTTCATACAGGTGGTTTTTTCTTAACCTGGAAACCTGAGTACAGCAGCAGGAGACAAGCCAAGCTTTGGCTCAAAAGTTCACGGCTGGACACCAGAGTTGTCCCCACCCCACCCGAAAAAAAGAGAGAATGAAGTTTTAGGCAAGTTTTTCTCGCTGAACTGCTCCTGGTGCTGTGTCCCTGAATCTCACCAGTGTTAACCTCTGTCGGAAGACATGGAAAAAAGGAAAAGATGTTCCTGGTAAATGATTGGGACAAATAAAACCACACACAACCAGAGAAAGGTATGAGAAGTGTGTGGAACAGACACATGTGTGTGTTAGAGAAATGCCTCGTTTGAGAAAAAGTTAAATTAACCCACATACAGACGCACCCATACATGCAATGAAGAAACAGCTTACATACATGTGCACGTACAAGCAAGGTTAAAGTAGCGACACTTAACATACACCTGTTTTTAAATGATATAGTTTATCCACTACTGACAAATAAACTCTCTGGGTTGCAGGACAACAACTTAACTTCAAAAGAAAAGACACTGGTCTGACCATCCAGTGAGGACACGACAAATTTAGTGGTTAAAAGTGTTAAATTGTGATATGTTTTTGTTGATTGCTTAAGACAAATGATTACAGAAGGACAGAAAATTCCTTTTTAGGTTTTTAGGCATGATTTTAAGAATTTGAACACGTACCTGTGTTGTCCTGCCAACTATATTAATTTCTGTGTGGATAACACCGTACCTACCAGGACTGTACGGTGTTTCTCCAACAACAAACCTTGGATTACCCCAGAAATTAAAGCTGTCCTCAAGCAGAAGAGGAGGGCCTTCAAATCCAAAGACAAAGAGGAGTTGAAAAGGGTGCAGAGAGAGTTGAGGGGACTGATAAGGAATGGGAAGGACAGCTACAGGCAGAAGATGGAGAACCAGCTTCAGCAAAACAACGTTGGTGAAGTCTGGAGAGGCCTCAGAACCATCTCAGGCCACAAACAGCAGAACTCTCTGCCTGGGAGGGATGTGAGGTGGGCAAATGAACTGAATCATTTCTTCAACAGATTTGATTCAACCATGAGACAGTCTACAACATCGGCTGCAGACTCACCCACCCCCACTGCTGCTGTTCCACCTCTGACACCTCAGACACTTCACACCTCCTCTATTCACCCTGCTCACTCCTCCCCACCCCCAACAACAGCATCCAATACACACTCAACACAAGGCTCCAGCCTGTCTCTCTCAACCACCCAGGTTAGGAGGGAACTGAGGAGGATTAATGGCAAGAAGGCAGCGGGTCCAGATGGCATCAGCTCGAGGGTCGTCAGGTCCTGCGCGGACCAACTGTGTGGGGTGATGGAGCACCTCTTCAACCTGAGCCTGAGGTTGGGAAGAGTCCCACAGCTCTGGAAAACCTCCTGTGTTGTACCAGTGCCAAAGACTTCACGCCCCAAGGACCTCAACAGCTACAGGCCGGTGGCTCTGACATCCCACCTGATGAAGACCCTGGAGCGGTTGGTCCTGGCTCAGCTTCGGCGCCTAACAAGCTCATCACTGGACCCACTTCAGTTTGCCTACCAGCCTGGCATTGGAGCGGATGATGCCGTCATTCACCTCCTACATCGTTCCCTCGCTCACCTGGAGACCGCTGGAAGCACTGTGAGAATCATGTTCTTTGATTTCTCCAGTGCCTTCAACACTATTCTTCCCTCGGTTCTGAAGGACAAGCTGGAGAACTCTGGAGTGGACCATCACCTCACTACCTGGATTTTGAACTACCTCACCGACCGACCACAGTATGTGAGGACTCAGGGCTGTGTGTCGGACAGGGTCGTCTGCAGTACGGGGGCCCCACAGGGAACGGTTCTGGCTCCGTTCCTCTTCACCATCTACACTGCAGACTTCTCCCACAATTCCACCCAGTGCTTCCTGCAGAAGTTCTCTGATGACTCTGCAATAGTCGGCCTCATCACTGATGGGGACGACAAGGAGTACAGAGGACTGACTCAAGACTTTGTGGACTGGTGCCAGCTGAACTACCTCCAGATCAACGCCAGTAAAACCAAGGAGCTGGTGGTAGACTTCCGCAGGCACAAGCATTCTCCACTGCAACCACTGAACATCCAGGGTATGGACATTGAGGCTGTGGACAGCTACAGGTACCTTGGTGTTCATCTGAACAACAGACTGGACTGGACTCATAACTCAGACGCCCTCTACAGGAAAGGGCAGAGCAGGTTGTACCTGCTGCGGAGACTCAGGTCGTTTGGGGTGGAGGGCCCACTCCTGAAGACCTTCTATGACTCTGTGGTGGCTTCTGCTATCTTTTATGGTGTGGTCTGCTGGGGCGGCAGCATCTCTGCTGGGGACAGGAAGAGACTGAACAGGGTGATCCGAAGGGCCAGCTCTGTTCTAGGATGCCCTCTGGACCCAGTGGAAGTGGTGAGTGACAGGAGAATGGCGGCTAAGCTGTCATCCCTGTTGGACAACGTCTCCCACCCCATGCAGCAGACTGTGACAGCACTGAGCAGCTCCTTCAGTGGGAGACTGCGGCACCCACGGTGTGGGACGGAGAGATTTCGCAGGTCTTTCCTCCCCACTGCTGTCAGACTCCACAACAAAGACTTTAACTGAACAAAAACACACATCCACACATGTGCAATAACACTAAGTGCAATAATCTTTTCTGGCATCGTTGTATTTTTACTCAGTTGTATATAGCATTCGTATTCTATTTTTATCTTATTGTATATTTTTATTCTATTTTATTCTACTGTATATAGTATATTATTTTATTCTATTCTGTACAGCTGTGTACTGTATTTATTCTTATTGTATTCTAATTTTTGCGTCATAACTTTTGCACTGTCCACTTCCTGCTGTGACAAAACAAATTTCCCACGTGTGGGACTAATAAAGGTTATCTTATCTTATCTTATCTTATGAGTTGATTATATGGTGAGAAAAAACAAAAAGGGGGGAGAGGAGGCCCCGTTGTTTCTCCCCTCTCTGGGTAACACGGCCAACACAACATCATTTTCCTGTTCGCCTGTGGTTGTTTTGTTTTTGTTTTTTCTGAAAGCCGAAGCTGACCTGGACTCCTACCCTCCCCTCTACCATCGTTGCCCTCTCCGCTACCATCTTTGACCCTTTGACCCCTGAAGGCCACAGCAGCTGGACTCATAACAACAACTTGAGGATGTCAACAGTGCTGCAGAAAGCAATCTCATGCAGCGGAGATGGAGAACGCTAAAGCTTCAGCTGACAGAGCTGTGACGAGACGCGCATTAAGCCCGGAGGAAAAGGGACGGTGAGCAAAAGAATGCTGACCTCTGAGAAGAGCCGAACAGCAGAGCTGCAGAAGGCCGTGGAGCAAAGTAAGGACAACATAAATAGACTCCGATCTGACGTGGAAGGAAAAGACTCTGAGGTTTTTGCCCTCAGTAAGAGCTCAAGGCATCAGAACAGAAATTGAGCATGGCTCCGGAGGAGCTGGCTGGTAATCGAACTCATAAGTCAGACTTGTAGTTTGACGTAAAGGACTTGAAATCAGGCGGAAGCTTGCTGGAGCAGGAGGTCGTCAGACCTGACGCAAAGCTCCAACAGCAGGAGCAAACCCTGAAAGAGCTACAGAAGCAAAAGGGTCAAGTTACAAGGAGAAGATGCAGGCAGCTGCAACAACAGATGCAAATAGACCCAAAGAGGAGGGCGGGACCCCAGGGCATGCTTCAGGCCGCTGGTTTACCTAAACAACAGAACAGGAAGGTGATGAACACAAACATACACCAACACACAAACACACACTTCTGCATGCGCCGACTTAGAATGAAGAGAAACACACACATGAACACTTATGCACTCGTTGAGGGAGTGAAAACTGATACATACCCATGCACCAAAATCAAAATGTTGATTCAATTCACTAAGAAGTGACACACAATGCTCCAGCTGCTGCAATGAAGAATGCTTTACTGACAAAGGCTCAATGCTGCACACAACAAATTCAAATACAGAATCTGCTACAATAATAAGCCCAGAGGGCATTTATGTGGTCTGGGGAGCAGAGTCCAGAGCGGTTTGGTTATGAAAACGATGCCTGTGCGAGATATCTGGGGCTTAAGGCCTCGACTCAATTGTTTACTGTACACTAAAAAAGAAAAGAAAACAGCCTGAGCAGTGGTGCAGAGTGAAAACGATGAATTAACAGTGTGAGTCTTATTTCAGAGCGCCACATCATTGTGATGGAGATTTAATAAAAGGAGGATGTGGCGTGGGTGTGGTCCTTGGCCAGCTGCAGAGGAGGCGTGACGCAGTGAGCTCCCGGGGCGGCGCAGGGGCGGGGTGAACAGGTGTGCTGGGATCTGACAGTGATTGTGTCTCTTTATGTGTTGGCAGTGACAGACGGAGAAGGAACGTGACAGCAGAGAAAGAGAGCGCGGAGTACATGTGTCCACTACAACCCGAGCTTAATAAAAAGTTCTGCACTGTCAAAAGTCGCTCCGGCTGGTATTTCTTGGGTCCACCGTTACACTGGTGCCGAAACCCACGCGTGATGTCCGGTCCCCTGCCGGCTCCCCCTGCTCCCCCGGCGGCGCCGCCGCCCGCCCCGCCGCCCGCCCAGCCGCCCGCCCAGCCGCTGCAGATCTTGGGCCAGATGATGATGGACATGGCGGCGATGGCGGCTCGTCAGGCGGCCACGCAGGACCAACAGTTGGCGTTGCTTCGCCTGCAAGCGGAGCAGCAGACCGCGGCTCTGGGGCAGCTGCTGGGGAATGCGGCCGCGCCGGCTCCCGCCCCTCCGCTGTCGGTGACGTTGCACCGGATGCGGGATGGGGAGGACCCGCTGGTTTTCATCGAGGCTTTCCAGGCCACGGCGGTGGCCTGTCGGTGGCCGGAGGAGGAGTGGGCCGCCCGGCTGCTGCCGCTTCTGTCGGGTGAGGCCCAGACGGCGGCGCTGAGCCTGCCCCCCGGCTCGCGGGGGGTGTTCGAGGACGTGTGCCGGGCGGTGCTGGATCGTTTGGGGCTCTCCCCGGAGGATTACCGCCGTCAGTTCCGGGCCAGCAGGATGTCGGGGGGGGAGCGGCCGTTTGCCTGGGCTCGGCAGCTGGAGGATGCGGCGGCGAGGTGGCTGCGACCGGGCCCCTCAGCTGGGGAGACGCGGATGCTGACCATGGTCGTCCTCGAGCAGTTCGTGGGAGGCCTGCCCGAGGCGACGGCTCGTTGGGTTCGCTGCCACCGCCCGGCGGATTTGACGGCGGCGGTGACGCTGGCAGAGGACCATCTGGCGGCCGACCCGGGACCGGGCCGTGAGGAGCCGCGGCGGGGCGCCCGTGTTCCGCCGCCCAGGCCACCGGCGGCGGCGTCGCAGAGGAGAGGCGGCGGCCCTGCGGGAACGGAGCAGGCAGCAGGGTGGAGCCCCAGGAACCCGTTCCGGCCGCTGCTTCCCGCCGGAACCCCGGCGGCCGCCGAGGTTGCCCCGGAGCCACGGGGAGCCGCACAGACGCCGGGGCCGGACTGTTGGAAGTGTGGGCGGCCGGGGCACCTGCGCCGAGACTGTCCGCTCATGGAGGTGGGGCAGGTGTTCCGCGTTGCCGGCGCTCCAGCGCCCGCCCCCGGTCCAGGAGTGACGTACCGCGTGCCGGTAAGGTGTCAAGGGGGTATTCGCCATGCTTTGGTGGACACGGGCTGCACGCAGACTCTGGTCCACCAAAGTTTGGTTCGCCCCGGGGCATTGTTGGAGGCTGACTGGGTGGAGGTTAAATGTGTGCACGGGGATGTTCACAAGTACCCAGTAGTGTCACTGTTGCTGAAATTCAGGGGCAAAACGCATAGAGTGAAGGCGGCGGTTAGCCCGCGCCTGTCGCATCCCCTTATTTTGGGTACGAATTGGCCGGGGTTCCACAGCTTACTGGGGCAGTACGCGGGGATGCGATCGCGGTCTGTAAATTCGTGTGACGTTTGCGCGGCGCTCGGCGGTGACGCGGGGTCGACCGACGCTGACTCTGGGGGGGAGGAGGAGGCGGGGACTTCCACGGAAGCCCCGCCGCCTCCCGTTGTGTACCCCACGGAAGATTTTCCACTAGAGCAGTCTCGGGACGACACCCTACGCTCAGCCTATGACCAAGTGATGGATATTGATGGTCGCTCGGTGCGCCCCGACGCTGCGCGAACGTACCCTCATTTCCAATTGCGGAACGATCGGCTTTATAGAGTGAGCCGTGACACTCACACTAATGAAATCCGCACACAGTTGTTGGTGCCGCAAAGCCGCCGGGAAATGATTTTCCAGGCGGCTCATTCGAACCCCATGGCAGGGCACTTGGGTGGCGAGAAAACTCTGGAGCGCATAATGGCCCGATTCTATTGGCCGGGCATTTGGGCCGACGTGCGCCGTTGGTGTGCGTCGTGCCCCGAATGCCAGCTGGTTAACCAGCCGGCCGTACCAAAGGCGCCGTTGCGCCCATTACCGCTGATGGAGATCCCGTTTGAGCGTATTGGCATGGATCTCATCGGGCCATTGCACCGGAGTGCACGCGGCTATCGCTTTGTGCTGGTCCTGGTGGACTACGCAACGCGGTACCCGGAAGCAGTGCCGCTACGCACCATTTCAGCGAAGAGCGTGGCGCAGGCACTGTTTCAGGTCATCTCCCGAGTCGGTATTCCGAAAGAAATACTGACTGACCAGGGCACGTCGTTCATGTCGCGCACATTGCGGGAACTGTATGAATTACTGGGTATTAAATCTATTCGGACCAGCGTCTACCACCCTCAGACTGATGGGTTGGTGGAGAGGCTGAATAAGACTTTAAAATCCATGATTCGTAAGTTCATTCGCGAGGATGAACGCAATTGGGATCGCTGGTTAGACCCTCTGTTGTTTGCAGTGCGGGAGGTGCCCCAGGCCTCCACGGGATTTTCTCCCTTCGAACTGTTATACGGCAGGAAGCCGCGGGGGGTGCTCGACCTGATTAAGGAAAACTGGGAGGAAGGTCCGAGCCCTGCGAAAAGTGAAATTCAGTACGTGCTGGACCTGCGAGCAAAGCTGCACACACTGGGGAGGCTCTCGCGGGAGAATTTGCTCCAGGCCCAGCAGCGGCAGCGACGCCTGTATGACAGAGGGGCTAGACTCAGGCAATTTTCACCGGGAGATAAGGTGCTTGTGTTACTTCCTTCTTCCAGCTCTAAATTACTCGCCAAGTGGCAAGGACCCTTCGTGGTCACACAGCGAGTGGGGGACGTTGATTATGAAGTGGTACGGTCGGACAGGGGCGGGGCCACGCAGATTTACCACCTCAACCTCCTCAAAGCCTGGAGGGAGGCGGAGACCGCTTCTCTAGTGAGCTTGGTAAGAGGGAGAGATGAGTTGGGGCCGGAGGCGCCAAAGTCTAGCATCCCCGCCTCCCTCCATTGCAGTGACCATCTCACACAGGCCCAGAGGGCGGATGTTGCTGCATTGCAACAGCGCTTTGCCGACGTGTTCTCCCCCTTGCCCGGCCGTACTTCTCTCATAGAGCACCATTTTGAGACGCGGCCTGGCGTGACGGTGCGTTCACGGCCCTACAGGCTGCCGGAACATAGAAGGCAAATTGTTTTCCGGGAATTGAAGGAAATGCTGAGGCTGGGAGTAATAGAAGAATCACACAGTGCTTGGTGTAGCCCCATCGTCCTTGTAGCAAAGAAGGATGGGTCTATACGGTTCTGTGTCGATTATCGCAGAGTGAATGAGGTGTCACGTTTTGATGCTTATCCCATGCCCCGGGTCGACGAGCTCCTGGACCGGTTGGGCACCGCTCGCTTTTTTACGACTCTGGATTTAACCAAGGGCTACTGGCAGATTCCCTTGTCTACAGAGTCCCGGGAAAAGACGGCCTTCTCCACTCCGTATGGGTTATACCAATTCGTGACGCTTCCGTTCGGCTTGTTCGGCGCCCCTGCCACTTTTCAGCGCCTCATGGACCGGGTGCTGCGGCCCCACGCTGCCTATGCTGCCGCCTACCTAGACGACGTCATCATTTACAGTGACACGTGGGCGGGGCATGTGCGGTGTGTGGCCGCGGTGCTGGAGTCCCTGAGGCAGGCGGGGCTCACGGCCAACCCGAAGAAGTGTGCGGTTGGACGGAGGGAGGTACAGTATTTGGGGTACCACTTGGGGAGCGGGCAGGTGCGACCTCAAGTGGAGAAGACGGCGGCGATTGCATCCTGCCCGCGTCCCAAGACGAAAAAAGAGGTGAGACGGTTTCTGGGGCTGGCCGGCTATTACCGGCGGTTCGTCCCAGGGTTCGCGGACCTGACCAGCCCCCTGACTGATCTCACCCGCAAGGGTGCCCCAGATCTGGTCCAGTGGACGGAGCGGTGCCAGGCGGCGTTTGTGCAGGTGAAACGGGCTCTCTGTGGAGAGCCGCTGCTGTTCACACCTAACTTCTCCCTCCCTTTCTGTCTGCAGACTGACGCCTCGAGCAGAGGGCTGGGGGCCGTTTTGTCCCAGCAGGTGGGGGGAGTTGACCGGCCGGTCGCTTACATCAGCCGGAAGCTCACGGACCGCGAGTCACGGTACAGCACCGTAGAGAAGGAGTGCCTGGCGATCCGGTGGGCGGTCGACTCCCTTCGCTACTACCTCCTGGGCCGCCCGTTCACCCTCTGCTCGGACCACGCCCCGCTGCAGTGGCTCCACCGCATGAAGGATGCCAACGCCCGGATCACTCGGTGGTATCTGGCCATGCAGCCCTTTAAGTTCAAGGTGATCCATAGGCCGGGCGCGCAGATGGTCGTGGCCGATTTCCTCTCTCGCTCGCGGGGGGGGGGAGTAGGTTCGGCCGGATGGGCCCCGGCCTCAGTCGGGCGGTGGGGATGTGTGGCGTGGGTGTGGTCCTTGGCCAGCTGCAGAGGAGGCGTGACGCAGTGAGCTCCCGGGGCGGCGCAGGGGCGGGGTGAACAGGTGTGCTGGGATCTGACAGTGATTGTGTCTCTTTATGTGTTGGCAGTGACAGACGGAGAAGGAACGTGACAGCAGAGAAAGAGAGCGCGGAGTACATGTGTCCACTACAACCCGAGCTTAATAAAAAGTTCTGCACTGTCAAAAGTCGCTCCGGCTGGTATTTCTTGGGTCCACCGTTACAGAGGAACACACGGACAAAGAAGAAGAGAAAGGGGGGGGCAGCCCTTGAACACGATTGCCTGAGGTATTAAAGATCTGTACTAAATTCTGGTTTCCAGTGTGAGAAAAGTCACGCAGTGCCAGTAGTAGAGCTAGGTTGAGTGATGATTCTAAATTACTGTAAGTAAATCATCGTACACCCGTTCAAGTTTCATGATAACTGGGATCTAGACTTTGTTGAACTCTAGGCAATTTGAACAGGTAAGATTTGAGTGACCAAGTAGCAGTTGAATAAAAGTTATTGAATAAGTGTTGAGATAAACTGGCAGAATTAAGAGAATTAAAACATTTCAAGAGCTCAAATTACTTAATATGGAAACGGTTCTATTTTGTTTCACGAACGCAAAATATATAGGTTTATGAATATGAAAAGGTTGAGGTGGTGTTGATTTGACTCTGTGTAGGTTTAGGTTGGTATTTTTACTGATAGGAGGAATATTCAGTGACAAGTCCTAAGACCCGGACGTCTGCATTTTTGTTTTTGTTATCTTTCATTTTATTTTGTTTATATTTCGAACAGTGCACTGATTTTTGTTTCTGAATCTTTTCTTTAAGCAGATCTGCACATCGGAAATTACAAGCATTACACGTCGGCGAGAAAATTGTTGTAAGTGAGTTTCTCCGCATTGAAATGGGCTCTGGAGGAAACACTTATGGGGACAATTAGAAATGAGAGTCCCTGCCTAAAAAAAAGGATTCAGCGAGGTAATCCGATCTCAAGTTCTTGTTTTCTTTTTGAGATGACGTCATTTTGCTGAGGGCGGAAATCTAAATGCGGCGATGGTTTCCACTATCAGCAAAGGAAAGAATGGATGAATGAATGAATGAATGAATGGATGAAAGACTAGAAATAAAACAAACGGACGGACTGGTAAAGGATGACAAGACTTGACTACGACTCAAGGTTAACCTCCACCTAGATAGAACAAGAGGGTGGATGAATTTATGTGTGTTTCTTTTTACAGGAGTAGAAGGATGACAAAATATTCGAGGATGAGTGAACTTTTAAATGCCATTTTTGTGTCGTGTGTTGCTTACAGAGGTAACTGCGCAGCGTTAACATTTACATTTTCTTCTCTACAGCGTTACAGTTCTTAATGTTTTCTTCTGACAGGAAATCTTTTTATAGCACCTCTGGAATGTGGATGGCTGACTGCGGTCAGTGTGCTGCTAATGTTTGCTTTGCTTTGGTAAGAATGCGTGCAGTAGAAAACAGACAAGTGACATGAAAACAAAGAATAATAATAAAACAAGTAATAATAACAAATAACCAATTTGGGGACAGTTTAACCTAGAGCTCACTAACTGGCCATTAGGGGGCTCTGAGTGATAAACTAGTGGAGTAACATTGCCCAAGTGTGAATAAAACAAATTGTGGCAATAATAGTGATTTAATGATCGGAGAAAACCTGAACATGATACTTGTCTGTTGTGCTGAATCTTTTATTACTCTTATGATTTACAGGTGGGTGTAAATAAGCTGTTTGATTTAACAGATTTGCTTTTTAGGTGAATGGGGAGTTGAAGGAGCTTAACATGTAACTGCTGACTAATGTTTTTACACAGGGTTACAGCTTGGCGGGAGAGTGTTTTGGAGAGGATGGGTAATGTTCTTGTGCAGTTTGCAGTGGGGAGATTGCAAATACAACTAGAACTATTAATTGAGACTAATTAAAACTAACCTGAAACTGAGGAGGTTTTAGATAAGGAAGAATTAAAACGGATATAAAATGCATCTGGTCTTTAATTGCAGGTGTAACCATGAAGATTTTTGGTACAGATTGCAGGTTGTTGCTCATTATAGAATTGTGCTCATGTTCATAAAAGCAAAAAGCTATACAAGGGGTCTATGATTTCGTTTGTGTTTTAATAATTTAGGTATGGCAAAATTAAAGGTTTCTAGACAATTTAGAGAACCAGTGAGAAGCATAATTAGATGATCAGAAACTGAGTACTACATTTAAATGGAAGTTAGAATTAAGAATGCCCAATTTGTTTTGATGTCTGTTGTTCGCTTTTGTACACACACTGCAAATGTGCTTATAAGGAGGTGGGCTCGGAAGAGAGCTTGCTAGAGATCAGCTCCATCCCGAACAACACAGGGGGGAACATAGAGGCAGAATAATCCCCCTGTGCACCGGTCCTCCCCAGTAGTCCACCTGGGGGGTCGAAGAAAGAAGAATCCGAGGGCGTTTCTTCACTCCAAGAGGAGGTGGCAAGGAGGCCTGAAGCGTGACAGGCTGAAACTCGAGTCTGAAGCTAAAAGAACAACAGGTGAATTGCCCAGACGCAGAGGTCTATCCGCTCCAGAGCCCGAACCGATCAAGTCGTCGAAAAAAGTCAAGCGTGCGGTTGGTTCAGGTAACATTTTTAATACATAAAAATGTTAATTTTACAGTACTCGATACAGTTATAGATCCAGAGGGTCGATTTCTAATTATTAAACTATCAATATTGAACAAAAAACTATGTATTGTAAGTATATATGGTCCAAATGTTGATGAACCCTCATTCTTCCACGGATTTTTTAGTGCACTCTCTGAACACCTCGAATGCACACTCATTCTTGGCGGTGACCTCAACCTTGGACTAAATGAAGAAATGGATAGGCTCAACACAACAGGAACTCAGCGCAATTGGCAATCCACAAATATAATCAAACAGTATATGAGTGACTTTGGCCTTCGCGATGCATGGCGCTCCCTTCACCCCAACAGTAAGGAATATGCTTTTTTCTCGCATGTTCATCACTCTTACTCTCGTCTGGATTATTTTCTGGTCAGCAGCTCACTGCTGAGTGACATTTCAGACACTGAGATTCATCCTATAGCTGTCAGCGATCATGCTCCTGTATCTTTAACACTAATGCACAAGAATAATACTACGCCAAGTAAAAACTGGAGATTTAATACATCATTGCTTAAAGATGAAGACTTTATTAAATATTTTAAAAAGGAATGGACTTCATATTTAGACTTTAATGACACTCCCGGAATATCTGCTTCTGTTCTATGGGAAGCAGGGAAAGCTGTGATGAGAGGTAAAATAATTTCTTTCTCATCACACAAAAAGAAAGAAGAAAACAAAAATATTCAGGAATTAGAAAAAAACATCAAATCACTAGAAGAAGCCTACGCGTGCGACCAAGATCAGGAAACATTGAACGCTTGCAGAATTTTGAACACAGTAACAAATCAGGTCGATTTCTAGCTAACCAGTTAAAAATAAATAAAGAAAAAACAACTATATGAGCTGCTAAAGATTTATCGGGGAACACAATATATGACCCTGGAAGAATAAACAACATTTTTAGGGATTTCTATGAAACTTTATACTCACCAAAAATAAACCCATCTAAAAATGAAATTGATCTGTTTCTTGACAACGTAACTCTTCCAAAATTACTAGACAGTCAAGCAATGGAACTGGATTTGCCACTGACGCCAAGTGAACTCCAGGAAGCCCTGATAAGTATGCCCAATAATAAGGCTCCAGGTCCAGACAGCTTCCCTGCAGAATTCTACAAAGAATTCTGGGCAATTCTGGCACCAGTATTCCACGGCATGTTGCAGGAAATCGAGGAAAATGGCAGACTACCACCAAATATGAATTCTGCCAACATTACTCTCCTGCTAAAACCAGGCAAAGACCCTTTATTTCCCTCAAGCTATCGTCCAATTTCTCTTTTAAATGTAGACCTTAAAATAATCTGCAAAGCTCTCTCAAAGAGATTAGAGAAAATAACCCCCTTCTTAATTCATCCTGACCAAACTGGTTTCATAAAAGGTCGGCACTCCTCAACAAATACTCGTAGATTACTTAATTTAATAGACTACTCATACAATAAAAACATCAAAACCATAATATTATCTCTAGATGCAGAAAAAGCATTTGACAGAGTTAACTGGAAATTTTTATTCGCAACTTTACACAAATTTGGTTTTGGAAACTCTTTCATAAACTGGATAAGAATATTATACAATTCCCCAACAGCTCGTATCAGAACAAATGACCAGACATCCTCCAGCTTCTGTCTCCTGAGGGGCACCAGACAGGGATGCCCACTCTCCCCTTCACTTTTTGCAATTTTTATCGAACCTCTAGCAGCAGCATTTAGACAGGCTACAACAATTAAGGGCATAAAATGTAAGAACATAGAACATAAAATCAGTCTCTATGCGGATGATGTGTTGCTTTTTCTGCAAAACACACAAACCAACCTCTCTGAGGTAATTACTCTAGTAAACTGGTTTTCAAGAGTTTCAGATTATTCAATTAACTGGCCAAAATCTACAGTTCTCCCCATTAACTGCTCCTTCCATAATTCTTCCTCTGCCCCACTGCAATCCGGAAATATTAAATATTTAGGTATTAATGTTTCTCCTAAGCTTTCAGACTTAACTAAATTAAACCACATCCCACTTCTAAAGAAAGTAGAAGGCGATCTGACTAGATGGAAATCTTTACCCATATCACTCATGGGAAGGGTCGCCACTATAAAAATGATGATCTTGCCAAAAATAAATTACTTATTTTTGATGATCCCTAACAAACCATCACAAGATTGGTTCAGATCTCTGGATTCATATATTTCCAAATTCCTTTGGAAAGATAAACCCCCGCGTATCAGCTTAAAAACGCTACAAAGAACCAAGGATAGAGGAGGATTAGATCTGCCTAATTTTCACCAATACTTCTTAGCCAACAGGCTTCAGTTCATCTCAGAATGGTCAAAACATACCTTCTTAGTTGAGCCCTGGCTAGATGTTGAACAGGCACTATGCAAGGATCTAGAGATTTCAGACCTACCATTTATTAGCTCAAACATCAAAAGACATGAATGCTTTAAAAGTATCAACATCAGCTCTTCTCTGACAGCATGGTGGGAGTTTCTAAAAATAACGGAGTCTTCATTAATCCCATGCAAATGTACATCTATCTGGAATAACCCTGACATATTACAAAACAATAATATGATTAATTTCCCAGAATGGAGTTGTAAAGGAATTAAATACTTAGAACATATATTAGAGGGAACAGAATTTATTCCATTTGACAGACTAGTTGCACAATATGGGATCAACAAGAAAAGATTTTTAGAATATCAACAAATTAAATCCATAGTAAAAAAGAAATTTAACCTCAGTCAAGTTGAATTACAAACACCACCAAGTGCGGCACATTTCCTTACTCTTAAATCCCCCAAATTATTATCTAAAATATACAGAACACTTTCTAAATTAGATGAATCAATATCCCTTCCTATTGCAAAGTGGGAAGCAGATTTATCAGTCAGCTTAGACCAAAACGTCTGGTCTCAGGTATGCTTAAAAACCTTTAAATTGATTAAAAATCCCAGTCTGCAATTAATACAATACAAAATACTACATAAAGTGCACTATACAGGTCATCGGATGTACATCTTCCAACAACTGCTCACACTGTCAAGGCAATACACCAGACAATTACATTCACGCTCTTTGGTTCTGTCCACCAGTGCAGAAGTTTTGGCGCGAGATATGTGAAGACTTATCGAAGTGTCTGAAATTTAACATTCCAACTTCCCCCTTAGTGTGTTTGTTGGGCAGCTTAGATAATGTCACTTCAGAAAAGAATATAGCCCATATGGTTTTCACTGCCCTATGCATAGCCAAGAAAACTGTCCTCATGAACTGGAAAAATAAAAACAATCTTAATTCTAACCAATATAGAAATTATCTATTAGATTACATTAGTCTTGATACAGCCTCTGCCACCACATCAGATCAATTGCTCTGGGCTCCTTTGATCAGCTCCATCACCTAGTGGGGGTGGGGGGTCATAGTTTGGTCCCGCCTTCACTGTTGTGATTGGTGTGGGTATTTATAGAGCACATTTAAAAGCCTTGGGCATACCAAAGTGCTTTACATAAAACAATAAAAAATAAAACAGTTCACACATTAACATCAAATACATAAAAGTAACGGATTATGTTCACAGATAAAAGCCACCAATAAGAGTAAACTGCAGCACATAGGTTATAACAAGGTAAGACTGTACCACCATGATAAAAGACACCAATAATGGAAAGATAGCAGAGAATTTAATACAATACAATACAATACAATAGGTCAATAGGTCACTGCAAGCAAGCCAGCATTTAACTGGTAGAAAAGGCAAGTTTAAAAAGATATGTTTTTAGCCGTGATTTAAAAGAATGAATAGAATCAGACGCCCGGATGCCAATCGGGAGATTGTTCCACAGCTCCGGTGCAACTAGAGCAAACGATCGATCACCTCTAGATTTCAGTCGAGATCTGGGCTGAACCAACAGTAACTGTGAGGATGACCTTAAAGCCCTAGCAGGAGCATATGGGTTTAAAAGTTCCTTAAGATAGCTTGGTGCAGTGTTATTGGTAATTTTAAAAGTAAACAACAAAATTTTAAATTGAATACGATATTTGACAGGCAACCAGTGCAGATCAGCAAGGTGTGGGGGTAGGGACAGGCTTAGGGTGTCGGGGGGTTCCCCGGAGGCATATTCCTTGGGGGGCTCAACCCGGGGTAGCGGTCATGTCCGGTTGGGGGCTCTTTTGGCTCTCGGGTGACTGTTTCCTCGTGGCTGCATGCAGCGGGGCTAGGGGAGGGTCTGTGCTGACAGACGTGGGTTACTGACCTGGTAGCCTGGCTGCCCCTGGGTGGGTCCGGGATGGGCGTGAGGTTCTGGGGGCGCTCCGTCTCTGGGCTGGGGCCCGGGCCTCGGGACCTTGGGTCCTGGTTTGTGTGTTGCTGGGGTTGTGGGCGGGTGGGTGCATGGGGGCCCATCCCTGGCGCAGGGTGCCGCCGGTGCGTCGAGTCACCTGGGGGGCTCTTCAACTGGTGGGGGAGATTGTCACACCTAGCAGGAGCTTTCCTCTCCCCAGGAACTCTCTGCAGGAGGGGGAGATACAGGAGAGGTGGAGGAAGATCTCAGCCTGGGCGTCTATTATCTCATGTAGTCTGGAAGATGAGTGGATGGTGGGGTGGGTGCAGTTTTCTCTGTGGTGGGGTTGGGTGGACTGTCCCGGGCTCTGTGGGGCCGGGGGGCGCTACTGCACTGGGCTCCGGTCTGGATGGGCCTGGGCCCCCTTTCCCTGGCGGGTCGCGGAGTATGGGAGTGCCTACTGGGGTCAGCGGGGGAGCTGGCCCCAGGGAGGGGTCACCTGCCCCTCCCTTCCTTCCCTCCCCATCTCCAGCTGCCTCCCTCTTCCCGCTCCACCACAACCACCCACACATGCAGGGCCTTGGAGTAGGGGTATGTCACCAGGGTGCAGAGGAGGCTACCCCCCCGTCCCCTTCTGGCTGCCTCTGTCTCAATTTTATCCCACAACTTATACATTCACATTACTCACACTCTCATTACACATACATGTAGGATCTTGGGGGTGGGCACGATACACGGAGTCCAAATTACCATCAGGGTGTACACCCCACCCCTGGCGTCGTTGCCCACCTCTCAATTTTTGAATACACGTAGACATTGAGGGCTAGCAGGAGGGACTATGCGCTTACCTGCTGCTCTCTGGCAGGTAGCTCCATGCCCTCCTGGGTTTTAATTGCACCTTAGAACACACATGCATCAACACTACAATGAGCGGGTGGAGGGAGGTTTGGAGTCTTCTCTCACCCCCGTTCTCTGCGGCCTGCTGGAGCGGGGGGGGCTAGGAGGAGTTGGCCGTCTGACTGCGGTCTGGAGTGTGGGGCCTCCCTGCTGCTGCGGAGTCGGGGCGGTCTGCCTCCCCCCACCGCAGGGAAAAGGGTAACACCACCTGGGTCTGGGTGCAGTTCCCCCCTGGAGGGTGGAACTGCACCTCTTTATCTCTGTCTCTTTATGTCTGTCTCCACGTTGGTTGAGTGTGGAGTAAGTGCATATGAGAGCATGAGGGTGGGAATGGATGTTTGTGTCTGTGTGTGCCTGTATGTCTGTGTCTATATGTCAGGTTGGGTATCAGACGCCACCTCTCTGGGGACATCTCAGGCCCTCCAAGGTTTGGAGGCCTATCTCCACCCACCACCACTTACCCTGCCAGTGGTGGACTCCCTCAGGTGTCGGTGCGTTGGTGGTTCTTTGTGTCTGGGGGTGGGCGTCCGGGTACACACCGGCTCACTCCTTGGCGGCCGCTTATCAGGGCCTGGAGCCTGGGGCTCGCTCGGGCCACTTCGGAGGTGGGGTGCCCCCGGCCTCTCGGCCTGGGGCTCGGTCACTCAGGCACAGCTGGCTGCCGGCGGAGCTCACGGGCGCGTCACTGCAACTCCCCCTGGCTTCTGCTCCGCGGCTGCTGAGTGAGCCCTCATCTGGGACTCTCCTCAGCTCTTACTGGGACAGTGGCGCGGCTGCCCCTCTGTTGGTCTTCCTTGGTCTCTTGTGTTCTGGGGGCCTCTGGATGTCTGGAGTTTTGATCTCCTCCATACCTGCTTCATACCCTGGAGGACGGGGCTATGGCTCCCCAAACTCCCTAGCAGATCGTTACATGGAGAAACCTTTGGAATGCAAGCATGCTGATCCACACAGGTATGCACACAGGTGTGCACACGGGTATTCACAGACGCGGACTACAGCTTTCTTGGCTGCTGCCTCAAAGCACATTGTGCGCTGTCTATCTTGCGTGCTGCACAATATCGTTTATTACTTAGTATCTACTGATATTTACTGCTGGCTAGTTTATTGTGATGGTGCTGGTTTTTTTTATTATGTTGCTCTTTGTTGTTTGCTTTCTCTTCTGTTTTTTTTCTCCATACAGGTGACCCAGGTGTTTTGTTTTTTTTTTGTTGTTTGGTTTTGTTTTTTTTCTTTCTTCCCCCCTTCTCACCATCTCTTCTCCCCTTTGGTTTTCTTTCTCTCCCTCTCTTTCTTTCATTCTCTCTCCCTGTCCTGTCCCCCAGTCATGTCTGTCCCGTTTGTAGCAACTGAAAATAAAATAAATTCATAATTATAATAAAGGTCAATCAAATGGACCAATATGGCAAGGCCATGATGATCCACTTGGTAAAATAAATCCGCTTGGCATCTTTCTTGGCCTTAAGACAACAATTCTGATGGCTAAAGATCCAAACGGGACACAAAAAAAGAAGAAGAAAAAAAAAAAACTCTGGATAGTCATATTTTGGGGGGTTTAATAAATTTGTCCATATTTCTAGAAATGAGAGCTGCTCCATCCAAAGTGGGATGGATGCCGTCTCTCCTAACAAGACCAGGTTTCCTCCAGAAGGTTTGCCAATTATCTATGAAGCCCACATCGTTTCTGGGACACCACTCAGACAGCCAGCAATTTAAGGAGAACATGCGGCTAAACATGTCACTCCTGGTCTGATTGGGGAGGGGACCAGAGAAAACTACAGAGTCCGACATTATATATACAGTGAAGGGAATCCAAAACTTCAGGGAATCAGAGGGTAGCTCTCTCACACTCGCTCACGTCTTCTTGCCCACACTCACACACGTTCACACGGCAGGGAGGTCGCAGGTCCGGGGGGGGGGGAGGTCTGAAGCAGAAGAGAAGGGAAGTCACAAACTAATCACAAATCACGAAGCACAAGTCCACAGGAGCTGTGAGAACACTAACGTCAGTAGTACAATCATCCAGCGACGAGAGGATCTGTGTTCCAGCCTCAAATAGTGCTCCCGGTGATGACAGGTGATTGTTGTCAGGTGTGTGGGCCAAGGGCGGGAGCCCACAGTGAGCTCCGCCCAGGCAGAGAACCGAAACAGCAAATGTAGCCATGTGGGGCCGGCCGGGCAGGCACGGAGACCATGACAGTACCTGGGTTGTTTGTTTATTCTGTATTGCGTTAAGTGTAAAGTGCTGAGCATATAACTACATGACGTTGTCCAGTTTGGGTGCACAGTTGAAGGTGCACCTTTTATATTGAAAGAGAGTAGAATTACAGAGGACTTAGTGTATGGTGTGTGAATATTGTAACTAGAGTTTGAGTAGGATTATTATGAAGTGTGTGGCTTATTTTTATTTCTATTTCAAACCATCTGTCCAAAATGTGAACATTGGCATCCTCGAAAGAGTGACCTTTTTCTTAAGATGCAGATGGACTGCTGAGTTTTGTCCCATGGAGGTGGCTCTACTATGCTGTGCCATGCGCTTGTGAAGCGGCTGTTTGGTCTCTCCAATGTAGAGGTCTGGGCATTCCTCGCTACACTTTACAACATACACCACATTGTTAAATTTGTGTTTTGGAGTTTTGTCTTTCGCAGTGTGTCTGCAACTGGCCTTGTATGGGCCACCTTTGGCAAACCAGATCTGGGCCACCAAAGGGCTGTCATTCTTTGCAGTATGTGGGCCATGTGTAAGCACATTGTGTGGGCCAGATGTGGGCCATACCAGCACTTTGCTGCTACATTGTGCATGTAGGAGGTGTGCCGCGGTCCCGTTACTTTTATCAAGGATCAGTTGATCGCCCTGATGCCGGCCGACTCGCTGGCCAGACCCGCAGACGTGCCAGCTGAAATTTGGAGAAAAACACATCGGGGATGCAGAGGTCAAGGACAGAAGAGAAGAAAGAAGGAGACGGTGAGACAGCGGAGGCTTGGAGCGAGGAGGAGGTATAAACCGTGTCTGCAGTCTATAGTAATGGGCAATGTGCGATCGTTATCGAATAAAATCGATGAGCTCTCAGCGCTGGTACGGAGTCAGAGGGAATACCGAGAGTGTAGCCTGATGTGTTTCACTGAATCATGGATGCACCAGGACATTCCCGACGAGAATGCTTCCGTGGAAGGCTTCCACACTGTTCGGGTGGACAGGGACAGCATCGCTAGCGGTAAGCGGAAAGGAGGTGGGCTTGTTGTAGTTAACAACCGGTGGTGTAACCCTGCCAACATAACAATCAAAGACAGGATTTGTTGCCCGGACATTGAACTATGTGCTATCGGACTCAGGCCGTATTATTTACCCAGGGAATTTTCTCATGTCATCTTGGTGGCTGTTTATGTTCCTCCCTCTGCTAACCCCACAGCTCCGCACCGGCCCATAATTTTTTACTCATATCCATCTGTTTTTTGACACCTTTCTGTTAATTCCTGATGTTTGTATATATGTTATAATAATGACGAAACCTAAAGCTTCAAAAGCCTGTGAAAAGACTGAAAAAATCGGAGAAGATGAAGGTGAGTCAGCGAGTGTGGCTAACGAGCACGCGCTAGCTGAGGAGCCAAGTGCAAATAGCCCCGTGACTTCCCATGTAGCTAACCCGACATCAGTCGACATAATGAGTGCAATTGCTAGATTGGAGACTTCGGTTGATAGCAAATTAACTGCTATTTCAACCACGATGAACGCTATGGAGGCCACTCTTTCCACTGTAACTGGGAGGATACATGATATTGAGGAAGCTAAAAAAATTGGATGACCTCAAGTCGCGGTCAAGACGACAGAACATCAGGATCCTTGGAGTTGCAGAGGGGAGGCAAGGCAAGCAAGAGGGGACGTGTGGAGGTAAGTGACGGACGTGACGGACAAGGTAAGCGACTCATGTTGTAACTGATGTCATACGCCGGAGATTTTGGCGGAAAATTAAAGCAAATGGTAGTTTAGATTTGAACAAATTCCTTTAAGCTTCAGTATTACCAAATACACTTATCAATTGTCTTATAACTAACAATATTTTTCTAAATAATCTCCAACACCCTGGAGAACAACGGGGAGAGTTTAGAGACTCTCCAAGATTATATTGATCAGTGCTTTCAGGATCTCGTGATGAAGAAGGCCCAGTGTGCAGCTTCCCCGGCCAAATCTGAGACGCCGTCGTCAAAAAGACAACGCCCGGCAGATTCCCCCAGCACAACATCGCCAGCCGGCAAAGATATTGCCGACATACTGGAGTCAATCGACAAGCGATTGTCCAGTTTCGACGCAAGGCTGTCCTTGGTGGAGATTCTTCACCGGGAATTTAAATTCTTGCAAGAATCCCTGGAGTTCAGCCAGCAGCAGGTGGAAATGCTCGCTGCTGAAAATGCCACGCTAAGGGAGTCGGTGAAATGTCTCACAGAAAATGTTACCCAGCTCAATAGAGAAAATAAAAAAATAAAAGAAACAGTTATTGATCTACAAGCTCGTAGCATGCGTGATAATCTGGTATTTTCTGGTATTCCAGAAGCCGCTGGAGAGGACGCGGAGACCACGGTAAAAAGCTTCATCAAAACCCACCTGAAGCTGCCGGAGGACACGGTGAAGAACATCATCTTTGATAGGGTACATCGCCTCGGCCCCATTCGGGCTACGGCCGGGAGACCACGTCCTATTGTGGCCAAATTCGGCCACTTCAAACAAAAGCAACATGTGAAAAGCCGCGGCAGGGAATTAAAAGGAACGGACTTCAGCGTGAACGACCAGTTCCCCAAAGAGATCTTGGAACGACGCAGGGTCCTCTTCCCAATCCAACGCGGCTTCATCCAGAAGGGCTTCCGCGCTGTCATCGCTGTGGACCGGCTGTACATGGACGGACAGCTGCACCGCGACCCCGACATCACTCCGTGGCTGTATTAACCTCACACCAGATAAGAATCAGCTACACCCTTTCCCTATCCACTCACACTAACTTGCATTAACATCTGTTTAACTTACCGGTATCAAATCGCATCTTAAAGTGTGATTTCATAGCAGAATTAACACCGTCACTCTCCGTCAGTGATTTAATTGAAATGTTTACGTTTTTTTTTTCTTCTCGTTTTTTTTTTCTTTCTTTTCCCCCTCTTGGTTTTATGCTGCTCACCCCTGTCCTTGGTTTCTTTATTTATTTATTTCACTGCCTCGATCACCTGCTTCGACACTCATCCACAAACAACATCCTTCATTTCGACACATACGCACCATGCGCTCAACGGCAGCACATTTACTTCAGTCAGACAGCGCACACAGTCGTTTAGGATACACACACTTAAGCCAAGCCTACTCATATTAGTAAATATGCACATACATAGTCAGACTCAGGGAGCATCTCGCCACACATTTTTTCTCTCCCTCCTTCTCTTTCTTTATAAACAAGTGATGTATTCTCTCCACCTGTCTAAGCGACACACACAGCGTACACCCCTAGTTATACACAGACATCTATGGGTGCACTAAGGTTTGTTACATGGAATGTAAATGGAGCTGGCTCCAGAGAAAAGAGGTTAAAAATATTTAACCAACTCAAAAAACTACAGGCAGATGTTGTCCTTTTACAAGAGACCCACAGACCTCTTAGAGGTTCGAATGAACTTAAAACACCTGAGTTTCCTAATGTGTTCTCAGCTTGTTATAATTCTAGACAAAGGGGAGTAGCAATTTTAATACATAAAAATATTAATTTCACAGTACTCGATACAGTTATAGATCCAGAGGGCAGATTCTTAATCATTAAACTATCTATACTTGATAAAAAGCTATGTATTGCAAGTGTATATGGTCCAAATGTTGATGATCCCTCATTCTTTCAAGTTTTTTTCAGTGCACTCTCTGAACACTTAGATGGCACACTTGTTCTTGGAGGCGACCTCAACCTTGGACTAAACGAAGAAATGGATAGGCTCAATACAGCAGGAACTCAGCGTAATTGGCAGTCCACAAATATAATCAAACAGTATATGAGTAACTTTGGCCTTCGCGATGCATGGCGCTCCCGTCACCCCACCAGTAAGGAATATACTTTTTTCTCACATGTCCATCACTCTTACTTTCGTCTGGATTATTTTTTGGTCAGCAGCTCACTGCTGAGCGACATTTCAGACACTGAGATTCACCCTATAGCTGTCAGCGATCATGCTCCTGTATCTTTAACACTAATGCACAAGAATAATACTACGGCAAGAAAAAACTGGAGATTTAATATATCGCTACTTAAAGATGAAGACTTTATTAAATATTGTAAAAAGAGTGGACTTCATATTTAGACTATAATGACACTCCTGAAACATCAGCTTCTGTTCTATGGGAAGCAGGGAAAGCTGTGATGAGAGGTAAAATAATTTCTTTCTCATCACATAAAAAGAAAAAAGAAAACAAAAATATTCAGGAATTAGAAAAAAACATCAAATCACTAGAAGAAGCCTACGCGTCCCACCAAGATCAGGAAACATTGAACAAAATACGCAAAACAAAACTAGAATTAAATGAGATAATTGATAAAAAAAACAAAATTCTTAGTACAAAGACTACGCTTACAAAATTATGAACATGGTAATAAATCCGGTCAATTTCTAGCAAACCAGCTAAAAATAAATAAAGAAAAAACAACTGTTCAAGATTCATCTGGGAACACAATATATGAACCGAAACAAATAAACAACACAGGGATTTCTATAAAACGTTGTATTCACCACAAATAAACCCGTCTAAAAAGGAAATTGATCAGTTTTTAGACAACATAACTCTTCCAAAATTATTAGACACTCAAGCAATGGCACTGGATTCACCACTGACACCAGGTGAACTCCAGAAAGCTCTGATAAGTATGCCCAATAATAAGGCTCCAGGTCCAGACGGCTTTCCTGCAGAATTCTACAAAGAATTCTGGACGATTCTAGCACCAGTTTTCTACAGAACGTTGTTGGAAATCAAAGAAAAGGGAAGACTTCCATCAAATATGAATTCTGCAAACATTAATCTCCTGCTAAAACCAGGCAAAGACCCTGTATATCCCTCAAGCTATCGTCCAATATCCCTTATAAATGTAGACCTTAAAATAATCTGCAAAGCTCTCTCAAAGAGATTAGAGAAAATAACCCCCTTCTTAATTCATCCTGACCAAACTGGTTTCATAAAAGGTAGGCACTCATCAACAAATACACGTAGATTACTTAATTTGATAGACTACTCATACAGTAAAAACCTAGAAACTACAATATTTTCTTTAGATGCAGAAAAAGCATTTGACAGAGTTAACTGGAAATTTCTATTTGCAACTTTACACAAATTTGGTTTTGGATCCTCTTTCATAAACTGGTTAAAAATATTATATAATTTCCCAACAGCTTGTGTCAGAACAAATGACCAGACATCCTCCAGCTTCTGTCTCTTGAGGGGCACCAGGCAGGGATGCCCACTATGGAACGCCAGGACTGCCATAATGAATTAATTAAATACACCATTAAATAATTAATTAAATGTGTCAATAATTAATTAAAATTGGAATTAATTAATTAAATAAATAGTTATGACACATGTAATTAATTAATTATTGACACATTTAATTAATTATTGACACATTTAATTAATTAATTATTGACACATTTAATTAATTATTTATGTATTTCACATTTTAATTAATTATTGACACATTTAATTAATTATTGACACATTTAATTAATTATTTAATGATATATTTATTTATTTCATTTTGGCAGTCCTGGCGCCTGGCTCTCATCATGAAATAATTTTATCTGTCAGCCTCACCCATCAAACTCAGGGGGCGGGGTTAACGCTGCCCATGCAGCTTCTCTAACATTTGATTGGTTGCCGTGCAAAGTAAGTCAAAACAGGTCGATCCTAGATAATCGATTGCTTGTGTAGACTTGGGGCAACCAGGTATCCCAGAATGCATTTCAAATCACAGGCAGCAATGGTGGTGGTGTAGTTTTAAAATACCCCGTTTTTCTGTCACCAGCTACACTTTTAACAGTGTTTTAGCCGCGAATGTCGCGCCGTATGTCTGGTCAGGTTATCAACATAGAACATGTTTGCAAAAGTGCTCAGATGTTTTCAGAGATTTCACTAGCTCTGCTAACAATTAGCATGCAGAGTGCACCCAGGGGGTTACGTTAACCGGTTTGTTTACATATTCCACTCTCCGTGTTCCACATGTTGCATTCGCACATTCTCATTTTCACCGAACATCGTCTCTTTCCGCCTGGTCTTGTGTCTCTGTGCTTCTGTAACATAAAGAACGAGCTGACATTTTTCTCAAGAAACCAGCGATCAGCTCAACAGAATCAGAATCAGAATCAGAAAGGGGTTTATTGCCAAATGTTGAGCAGGTTTACAACATTAGGAAATTGCTGCGGTGCTTCAGTGCAAACATAGTGTCATAAATAGCACTTAAATAGTGTCATAAATAGCACTTAAATAGACATGAAAAAATAAAAGTAGGGATAAGAATTTAAAGTGCTACGTAGAAAGATATGTGCATGAGTGCAGGTGGTGATCAGTGCCAAACATGGAATGATGCAGTGACACAGCGTAGGGTCATGTGTTAGTAGCGGGAACAGTCATATGGTTATTGTTCATGTGTCCAACAGCAGAGGGGAAGAAACTGTTCTTATGGCGAGAGGTTCTGGTGCGAATGGACCGGAGCCTCCTGCCTGAGGGGAGCAGGTCAAACAGACTGTGTCCAGGGTGAGAAGGGTCAGCTGAGATCCGAGCTGCACGCCGCAATGTCCTGGAGGTGTACAGGTCCTGCAAAGATGGGAGTCTGCAGCCAATCACCTTCTCAGCAGAGCGCACAACACGCTGCAGTCTCTGTTTGTCCCTGATAGTGGCTCCAGCGTACCACACGGTGATGGAGGAGGTGAGGATGGACTCGATGATTGCAGTGTAGAACTGCATCATCGTCCGTGTTGGCAGGTTGAATTTCTTCAGCTGCCTCAGGAAGTACATCCTCTGCTGGGCTTTCTTGATGACGGAGGTGATGGTGGGCTCCCACTTCAGGTCCTGGGTGATGGTGGTACCCAGGAAGCGGAATGAGTCCACAGAGGTGATGGGGGTGTCAGTCAGGATGATGGGGGGGAGTGGGGCTGTGTGCTTCCTGAAGTCCACAATAATCTCCACTGTCTTCTGGGCATTCAGCACCAGGTTGTTGTGGCTGCACCAGGACACCAGACGTTCAACCTCCCTCCTGTAGGCAGACTCATCCCCGTCCGAGATGAGTCCAATAACGGTGGTGTCATCTGCAAACTTGATTAGCTTGACAGACTGGTGGGTGGAGGTGCAGCAGTTGGTGTACAGGGAGAAGAGCAGAGGAGAAAGAACACAGCCCTGAGGGGAGCCGGTGCTGATGGTCCGGGAGTCCGAGACATTCTTTCCCAGCCTCACATGCTGCTTCCTGTCCGCCAGGAAGTCAGTGATCCACCGGCAGATGGGATCAAGCACATTCAAATTCAAATTCAAATTCAAATTTTTTTTGTCACGTACACAGTCATACACAGTACGATATGTAGTGAAATGCTTGGACAACTGCTCGTGACCTAAAGAGAACAAAAAAGGAAAAGGCTATGAATAAGATAGGAAATAAATATGAAAAATTAAAAAGGGTAAATTTAACTAGGAAGGAATAAAATATAAATTAAGGTTAAAAATGAAATAACTGTACAACACAAATTAGAATGAAGGGTAAATTTAACTGGGAAGAATAAGATAAAGATAAATATATAAATTAAAGTTGAAAATAAAATAACTGTACAACAAAATACACAATACACAATATAGAACTATATAAGAATGTATGAAGAAATCTAAATATAAATAAATATATACACAATAACAGCAGCTGTACAAGTATTAACCGGAAATGAAGAATATAGTGACCAGTGTTGTGCAAAACCAAAGTCCAGAAAGTCCAGTGTGTGTGTAAGAACCATATGTGTGGGTCAGTACTGTGTGGTGGTGTGATTGAGAGACCGTATCGCCTTCGGGAAGAAGCTCCTCCTCAGTCTCTCTGTGTTGGTCTTCAGGGAGCGGAATCGCTTTCCTGACCTCAACAGAGAGAACAGTCTGTTGTTGGGATGGCTGAGGTCCTTCACGATCTTCCTGGCCTTGGTCCAGCACCGCCTGCTGTAGATTGAGTGCAGGTCAGGGAGCTCGGAGCGGATGGTGCGCTCAGCTGACCGCACAACCCTCTGTAGAGCTCGTCTGTCCTGCATGGTGCTGTTCCCGAACCAGGTTAAGATGTTTCCCGCCAGGATGCTCTCTATGGTGCACGAGTAAAAGTTCCTGAGCACCTTGGAGGGCAGTTGGAAGTCTCTCAAGCGTCTGAGGTGGTAGAGACGCTGTTGGGCCTTTTTCACCACGGTGTTGATGTGACAGGACCATGACAGGTCCTGCGTGATGTGAACTCCGAGGTATTTGAAGCTGTCCACTCTCTCCACTGGGCACTCGTTGATGACGGGAAAGCTTGTCTCGGAGATGGTCTGGAACAGACCCTCAGTTTACCTGCATGCATCCTCCTCCTCATTTGTCAGCTGTTTAACACCTGCTGCTAATTCAAGAAACACGCCTACGTTACCTGGTGATAGTCACAGTTTAACTGGGCAGCCGGTGCTCGATATAACGCAATGTCAGCGCATTTTTCTGCACAAGATAAGTAAATATAGTGTTTTCCCCGAGCGCAGAGCTGCTGGAGCTTGTTTCCTTACAGAGCACTTTATACGCGAACCAGCTTCATCAGCGAATGATGTCCAATCACCGGCACACAGCTTTGAAACCTCAGCTGAGTTTTAGCTCTCAGTGGTTAAACGCTGGACTTCATTCACTCAGGTTCTGTCTGTCGGGTCACGTTTACTTCGCTGTTTTATTTACAACTGAGCAAATCGGTTTGGCTGAGGTTAAAGTTATGTTTCATAACTGCATAGTTTGACAGACGTTTAATGGTTCACTGGCACATGTGTTAGACTGAACTATCATCTAAATATCATCTGTTTTTTAATAGTTATTCAACTGTATTCTAAGCACCAGCTGTCTGTTAGAATGTGATTTTTTTTCTCTCTCTGTTGGCAGAGGTATAAAAATGCGCAGGAAAATCTGACGTGCATGGCAAACTTCACCGACGATATTTAGGGAGGAATAAACACACATCAAACATAAATGAACCATTTGCCTGTCTCCATAATTGAGAGCATTTTCTCTTCTTATGTCAACACTCTCTCTCTCTCTTTTTTTTTTTTTGTTGCTTTTTCGGTCATGTTATGTTTACCTGTCAAAGGCTTGTTACAAACTATGAAACACATCGTGCAGACTTCTGGATGTTAGAAGAAAACTAGTACTGCTCATGAAGGAGACTAAAGGCAGGAAGGTGTCCTTTAAAACTAAACATGTTAATAGGACCTCCCTATTTATATCATAGTTTATGATATAGCACGTGTATTTCAGTAATAGCCTGCTGATTTCAGTGTAGTGAACAGTCGCACAGCTCACGTAGGCGTTATCTGTGATACTCCTTAACTATAATTTATCCAAGTTAACTTCAGTTAACCATTCAGACAGTTCTTTTGCAATGAAAAACATAAACACCCATGCTGCCGGTAGGTTTCCTCAGTGCCAGCTGTTAACATTATAGCTGCTTATGCAGTAACCATGGTAACCACGGACTCTGAGCGGCTGGATCGGCGGAGGTCAGACAACAATTTTACATGTATGATCTTAAAACAGGACACAGCCACTATACGTGCTGGCCTCATATCAAATGTGAAGGCAGACTGAGTCTATGTTTGACGTTTTTATATCTAATCTTCCTTTTCAAACATTTAAACAGCAGCGAGTCTGCAGCTGAGGGAATACAAACTCAAATTGTCGGAACAGGTTTGCTCGTTTCTTGGATTCATTTGGTGATTTATTAAATCTATAACTGTTATTCTAACCTGCTGCTGAGTCTCTTACACTTTTCTTTATGCTATATATTTTCATGTCTCTGGAATAGTTGGCAGTTAGATAGTCAGCTGGGAAACTGTGTTAACTCATGGAGCTGAGGATATCGTGGATATGCTGACCTCGCTCCCCGGTGTACAGGGCCGTTTACCCTCATGATTAATATTCACAATAAAAATATTAGCCGAACATCATGAAGTCTGTATGTGTTTCATAGTGTCGAACAACCTTTGTACAGTTAAAGCCAGCAGTACATGACGGAAACACCAACGTTATCTCTTTTATGCGTTTATACACAGGTCACCCTGATTACTGAACAAAAACCCAAAGATCAGATGTTAAACAGATTTATTTGCTCTCTCTCCTCCTTAAACATTTTTTTAATGTTAGTTATAATTCAGAATTGGCGACTGAAACACGTAGGACACATAAGAACTTCAGGAAATAAAGCACCGATAAATATAACCTCAGTAAAAGAAGTCAGCGGGGGTTACTACAGCTTTGTACCGGGGCCTGCGCTTTGTCGGTGGGATTGCTTGCGAGGCGAGCGGGTCTATCCCACGCTTTGCCGTGAGACTGGGCAGACATCTCCAACATCATCGAAGCACTTTTGCAAAGAGGCTGTATCTTGACAAACCGACCAGACACATGAAGATTAAACCACTACATTCTCGGCTAAAAAAATATTAAAACGGTATTTGGTGACACACAAACAGGGTTTTTCAAAGTTCAGTTCTGTTAGCTTCCACATGCCGGTTGTTGTGTGCTAGAAACAATGGCCACCAGGCCAAAGCAATGGTTTTGACTCGATCAGCGTTAACCCCGCCCCCTGAGTTTGATGGGTGAGGCTGACAGATAAAATCATTTCATGATGAGAGCCAGGCGCCAGGACTGCCAAAATGAAATAAATAAATATATCATTAAATAATTAATTAAATGTGTCAATAATTAATTAAATGTGTCAATAATTAATTAATTATATGTGTCAATAATTAATTAAAATGTGAAATACATAAATAATTAATTAAATGTGTCAATAATTAATTAATTACATGTGTCATAACTATTTATTTAATTAATTAATTCGAATTTTAATTAATTATTGACACATTTAATTAATTATTTAATGGTGTATTTAATTAATTCATTATGGCAGTCCTGGCGTTCCATAGCCCACTCTCCCCTTCACTGTTTGCAATTTTTATTGAACCACTAGCAGCAGCAATTAGACAGAATTCAGTAATTAAGGGCATAAAATGCAAGAACGTGGAACATAAAATCAGCCTTTATGCGGATGATGTGTTACTCTTTCTCCAAAATTCACAAACCAATATCTCTGGGGTGATTGAATTGATAAACTCTTTTGCAAGAATATCAGATTACTCAATTAACTGGTCAACATCTACAGTCCTACCGATTAATTGCTCCTTCCATAATTCCTCTTCTACACCACTGCAATCGGGAAATATAAAATATTTAGGTATTAATGTTTCTCCCAAGCTTGCAGATCTAACTAAATTAAACCATATCCCACTTTTAAAGAAGGTAGAAGATGATCTGGCTAGGTGGAAATGTCTACCCATATCACTCATGGGAAGGGTTGCCGCTATAAAAATGATGGTCTTACCAAAAATAAATTATTTATTCTCAATGATCCCAACTAAACCGCCACAAGATTGGTTCAGATCTCTAGATTCATGTATGTCCAATTTCCTTTGGAAAAATAAACCCCCACGTATAATCTTAAAAACACTACAAAAGACCAAGGATAAAGGAGGACTAGAACTGCCTAACTTTCAGCACTACTTCTTAGCCAACAGGCTTCAGTTTATCTCAGGATGGCTAAAACATACCCTCTTAGATGAACCTTGGCTAGATGTAGAACAGGCACTATGCAAGGATCTAGAGATTTCAGACCTACCATTTATTAGCTCAAACATCCAACGACATGAATGCTTCAAAAGCATCAACATCAGCTCTTCTCTGACAGCATGGTGGGAGTTTCTTCATTAATCCCATGCAAACGTACACCTATCTGGAACAACCCTGACATATTACAAAACAATAATATGATAAACATTTCAGATTGGAGTGGTAAAGGAATCAAATATTTAGAACATATACTAGAAGGAACAGAATTTATCTCATTTGACGGACTAGTTACACAATATGGGATCAACAAGAAAATATTTTTAGAATATCAACAAATTAAAAGAAATTTAAACCGGGTCAAGTTGAACTACAAACACCACCAAGTGTGGTTCAATTTCTTACTCTTAAAACCCCCAAATTACTATCCAAAATATACAGAATGCTTTCTAAAACAGATGAATCAATATCACTTCCTATTGCAAAATGGGAAGTTAACTTAGACCTAAACTTCTGGTCTCAGATTTGCTTAAAAACCTTTCATCTAATCAGAAATCCCAATCTTCAATTAATTCAATACAAAATATTACATAGAGTGCACTATACAGGTCATCGGATGTTCAAGATGGGCTTTACGTCTACCAACAACTGCTCACACTGCCAAACCAATTCACAGGACAATTATATCCACGCTCTTTGGCGCGAGATATGTGAAGACTTATCAAAGTGTCTGCAATGTAACATTCCAACTTCCCCTTTAGTGTGTTTGTTGGGCAGCTTAGATAATGTCACTTCAGAAAAGAATATAGCCCATATGGTTTTCACTGCCCTATGCATAGCCAAGAAAACAGTCCTCATGAACTGGAAACATAAAAAAATAAAAATAATCTTTATTCTAACCAATATAGAAATTATCTATTAGATTACATTAGTCTTGATACAGCCTCTGCCACCACATCAGATCAATTGCTCTGGGCTCCTTTGATCAGGGTCCGGGATGGGCGTGAGGTTCTGGGGGCGCTCCGTCTCTGGGCTGGGGCCCTGGCCGGGCCTCGGGGGCTTGGGTCCTGGTTGGTGTGTTGCCGGGGTTGTGGGTGGGTGGGTGCATGGGGGCCCAGCCTTGGCGCAGGGTGCCGCCGGTGCGTCGAGCCACTCTTCAACTGGTGGGGGAGGTTGTCACATCTTGCAGGAGCTTTCCTCTCTTCAGGAACTCACTCTGCAGGAGGGGGAGATACAGGAGAGGTGGAGGAAGATCTCAGCCTGGGCGTCTATTGTCTTATGTAGTCTGGAATAGAGATGGCACGATAC